>NW_009695101.1:51603-117952 GCF_000703405.1 Apaloderma vittatum | reverse complement strand
AAAATGCCGCTCTTCTTTCTGCTGTACAATTATCCCCCCTGCCTATCTCAGAGCTGTGTACAAGATTAACTAAATGCTTGTAAAGTGTATTTAGGGTGAAATTAAATTGTTACATGTTGAATTGTTTGGGTTTTTTTAAAAATTTATTTTAAACATGATCTCCCCACTTTCTTCATCAGAAACATCCACAACCTGGATCTTTTCTCTGAATATTGCGAGACATCAGGTGTTACCAAGTCAACCAAAGCTGTGAATAACTCAAGTCCCTATATAAAGTCTAAACTTTTCTTTCAGGGCAGAGTTGGTGCTGGGATGAGTCAAGAGGTATCACTTGAGGAACAAAAGTAGTGCAAGGAGAAGCCACAGCAAACATGAGACTTATGAGAATCATAGAATGGCCTAGGCTGGAAGGGACCTTAGAGATCATTTAATCCAACCTCCCTGGGAAGACTGAGATCAGGGCCCTGGTAGCTAGCAGATGAGAAAACTGGTCTTATAACTCCAGGTGCAAGCAGCACATACTGCCACCAGTGGGAAAAAACAGTGAAAGAAAGACATTTCTGTCCTCAGTACTCATTTAGAAAATTAAGGTGTTGAAATTCTATTAATACTTTTTCTGTCAGCATCTTTCTTTAGCTTTCACTCCTTTCCGCTTCCAAGCCACACTGCGGCTTTGGAAGGTGTAGGGGTCTGTGGTGTGATTTACAGAGACATCTTAGCATAGGAAGTTACAAATCATCTACATAGGACACAGAAGTGCTTAAAAGAAGCAGAGAAACTTACTAGGCAATCTCTCAATCCATTTGTCAAAGCACCTGCAGGACTCCTCTGAAGGCAGGTGAACTAATAAACCCCAGCAAAGCAGCCACCAAGAGAGCATTTTGTTTCACGAAGAGGATTTGTAGCCTTTCTTCCCCTCCCAGCCCCCATCAATATTTACACGCTTTAACTTAGTGGCTCTTATCTCAATCTCTTCTGTAATAAGTCAGAGGCTGAAAAGCCAGTGGAGAGCAGAACAATAGTGTTGGAAATCATGACCTTTGTGTGTAGTAATTGAAAACCACAGAGAGTTCAGAATGGACTTCTGGACACATCTACGCTGGGAACTCTGAAGCCTGAAATTATGTGCTGTTATAACTCCAGGCTCACACAGCAGCATTGTCAAATTGTCAACTGGAGGCAGGTTAAACAATTCTACTTCAGAGCATTAGTAGGCAATTACAGAATAAAAAATACCACACAGATCTTATTCACAATAAGATTTTTTTTTCCTCTCCTGGTACAAATGTTTGTACCACCTGTTGAGGATGTATCAGTTGCAGAAGTGAACAGAGCAGCTACCGAGGGTGCAGCACCTGTGAATACCTTCAATGGGCAACTGTGCCTTTCCATACCAGTGCTCCCACCATCACACTGTGCAGACAGAACTAACATTGGAAAATATTTAAAAAAAAAAAATACACGTGTCTTTAAGGACCAAGGTAAGAATCAGAGTATGTAAAATAATTCTCTGTTACTACCTCACTCTCTGTAACTTTATTCACCAGTAACTACCGTACTTTTGCCCAGCCACAGGTTACATCACTTGTCTGTAAAAAAAAACAAACAAAAAAACCTAAAAAAACTCTTGACACTGCAACTTCTGTGTTTGTCACTATAAGTGAAACAACAGCATCTGGAGCTTCTGACTTTGGCCTAACTCACTAATGTATTCCATAAGATCGTTACTCTTCACCTTCAGATCATGCAAGTTTAAAAAAGTGTAATCGTCCTGGCAACTGTGCAACGAGAACCTCACAGTTCCTCTGCCCGCTACACATTTCAGTACAACTATTTTATCAATGCCTTTGTCTTCGGACAAAGTATTGTCTGACTGCAGTGAGACAAATTATTATCAAAAAGCTGAATGCCTTTTAATTTCTCAATAATAATAAATTCCCTTCAACTGAAAAGACATTGTCTTCATAGACAAATGAAACGCTCCTGGGGAAGACTTCTGTTCACAAGAAGGGTGGTAATTTTGGTATCTGTTTTCTGCATGAATCAGTGTCAACCTCCATTTTCTAAAGACTTTTAAAAACTTAAATTAAAATCCACTAAATTGCAGACACATTTACTGAAAGGGGATGAAAAGGCCAACAAACCAAGATAAAAAAATATTAAAGAGAAAACATTTCAGAACTCAATACTGAATCAAAATGTTAAACACAGTAAAAGAATAAATCTGAAGCCCTATCTTTACAGGGCAACCCAAACTATGCTTGATTAAAAAAACCTCCATTATTACCATTTTAGTGGAAATTAAAATCCCACCTGCAATACTCTCCAGTTTTTTTAAAAATACAACTTTTCACATGCTGTTGCATCACATAATATTGTCATAGTCTACCACCTCCTAATTAAGAGCTTAATTAACACATCAATAGAACAACATGTTAGCCTATGTGTTGGAAATCCATTTAAGCTCTATTTGCCTGAAAGTGTTGCAAATCAGTGCTAGCACCACTAAAGTCAGTGCTAAATTTCAAATTATGTAAATTAAATACAGAGATTGCATTAAAGAAAGCTAATGAATAAAGCTTATAGCCATGTGCAAAAGTAAAATCTGCATCTAACCTCTTCAACCACTGACTGCAAGTGTATTTCTCATCAGTCTGCACTACAAAACACAATCCTACTTAGCTTTCTTTTCCTTGGCATCGTCAACAGCCATTATTTTTCCCCATCTTTGCCTTTCCAATTAAAAGCCACCAAGCCCACCCACCCCAAGTATTTCTCTTTCCCCAATTATCTTGGTTATTTGCCTGTAAACCCATTCAGATACGCTGGCTGTATGTACGTACACACTTCTACCAGTTGAATTGAAAACTATGAACCGGGCTTTCCTTTTGGGTAGTAGACCAAGAAACAGAAATATCTATGCCATATAGATAGAAGCCAGGAGTGCAGTTCCTGAGCTTCAGAGTTCCAATTCAACTTTTCTCCCTCAAGACGAAGGCTCCTTTCCTCTTTCTTCTCCTTATCAGTATTTTCATTCACTTTTCCAGAACACTTGTAATTACCCATTTGCTAGAATAAGCCATCTCCAAAAGTTTTCCCCAAGGACAAATATGAAAACATAGCTTGGATGTGGTTATTTTACACCATCAATGTCCAAGCTTTTCATAGACATGTCCAAACATGATTTCCTAATTTATTTTAATGCATACTAAAACTAAGATTTATAGAAAACAAGCAGTTTACTTCTACCTTAAAAAGAAAGTTTGTTTTAAAACTAGAATCAGAACTTTTCTCTTTATATCCTAATATCTGCATACAGGTCCCTCAAATTGAGGTTCAAAAAAAAATAAATTTCCATTAAAAATGGAACAGTCTATTTCAAAATAACACACAAGAGGAAAAAAAAAATTACACCTGCATCCTCTGAACAGCGTATTATCCATAGCAGCATTTTACTATGCTTTTAAAGACTTACCTAACATTTGTATTTTATTGCTATGGAAAAAAAAATAGAATAAGAAAATCTAAGTCCCTTGACTCAGTTTTATTTTGAAGCAAAACAACCCATTTGATCTTAAAATCCTTAGCAGAACTGCACTGCTTCAGAACAAGGAATTAATCAGGAACAGAACTGTACAAACGCATTGCCCATCCTCTTCAGATGCATCTGTGAATTGACTCTTGACAGACGGAGCCAATTTTATTTCTCTCTGTGCTCTGCTTATGCGTAGCAGTATTTATTACATGTGAAGTCTACAGTACAGTGATAACATAATTTAGGCTTCTGTCATGCCAGCCCCATATAACACACAGCTGTCTCCACATTACCATCCTAGCACCATTGGTTTTACGCTTTAAAACCTGAGATACTTCCATATCTGCTACAATTAGCAGTTGCATTCCACGTTGCTTGCCAAATCATCTGAAGCAATTTTGATTACAAATGATTACACAATGTAATGCTAGTCTAGAGTGTAATGTCTATAACACATAGTGAGTCTATGCAAACCTTGTGAACAACAGGGAAGGTGGAAAACTACAGAAAAAAGAACCAGAATAAAAAACAACTAAGTATTGAACCTGGGTGGGCTTGTTTCTATTAGTACAAAAACCAATAAAACTAAAACCAGCAAGAAAACACAAAATCCTTTGAGGGTAAAAGACAAAAAAGTCAAATTCAAAAGAAAAAAAAAAAGTAGCTTTAAAGACAGATAAAGCATATAAGCTGGGCTCCCTACTACAGCAAGTAGGCACATAAGCAAAGGGTAGTTGTCAAAATCCTGGCATCAAAGTAGGGGTAAGAAACCAGAAATCCTATGTTTAGAAATGCCATTGATACAATCGCCATATCCTATTTTATATACAGTTAAGGACAAGCCACATCAGTTTTAAAAAGAAAAAGCAGCTACATTCAGTGCCCCAAACTGATATGGTACACACGGCAAGGAATCAAGTTCCCTATAGCGTGCAACTTAACAAAACATAATTATTATAAAATAGGTACTAGACAATGTTACTTCCTCAGGTTTACGAATCCAGTTCTGCCACACTTTTTCCCAGACCTTTGGTGGCCTCTTCCACAATTTCCAAAGTGTCTGTAGTGGAGCCAGCCAGCTATCTGAAACCCAAGATAACAATAACTGTGAAGGAGCAAGCCTGTGAAATGCAAAAGGGGAAGAAACTAAAAATGGTTTAAAGGCAGGTGTTGAGGGTTGAGCTTCCTAGAAGTTTTAGTCTCGTCCTTGGGTCAGCTGCAAGCCATTTGAAAAAAGGCAGAGTTTCTTTCTGCTATTTTATTCCCATTGATAAGGAAACAGATTGCCACGTAATATGAATTATACAAATTGTAGGGAAATTAGAAGAAGCCAAAGTTGAAAGAAAAGACAGTGGTGACGTGGCTGAACAGGCAACTCTATTTTAAGAACAGACTACACTGACTGCCAGCTGGAGAAGACAGTAGAAGAGAAACAAATAAGCAGGTAGCAGTAAACTCCATCCCCCTATTTCCAGCTGCAAAAGCAGCTTTATCAGCAGTTCAGAGGAATGCTGGGCAGCACAAACTGAAGCTGCCACACAGTACATTCACATTGAGTACTTGGCACAAGGCTTCTCAAGGATTCAGATCAGCATGTAAGTGATAGCAGGGTTTAAGACAGACCAAGGAACTGGAGAACCCGAGTATCTGTCACAGTGCCCCATGCTTGGAGGGAGGCACATGCAAAGGCCAGAAGCAGCAGCAGGGTCACTGAAGGGCAGCCCAGCTGGTGCTTTTGCAGTATGTGCAGGAGTATTTTCTGCACCCTTCCAAAACGAATCCTCCCTTACTTGAGCTGAATGTCACAAATCAGGAGTCTGCTTAAAATGCCAGCTGGAACAGAAATACATCTTTGACTTTACTCTTACTTGGTTTTAACTCAAACATTTTTATTTTTTTTCTCCCCACAGGAGAAGACATACTGGAATGCTGAAAGATTATCATGTTATTCACTGCTGGTTACGCAAGGGAATTTCTATTATACTTGGCAAGTATGGCAACTGACAGAAACTACAAGGAGAGTTGTTCTTTTTGTTTCTGCTGTTAAATTTCACCTAGTATGTGTTACCAATCCTCTATATACATGCAATTGTATTTGCAGAAGTTCTTGAGTGTGTGCAAGGAGCACTGTGCCACTAATCTGCTGTATGCAGATGAGACAGTTACCTGTGTAGTAGGTGGGATTGACTGTAATACTATTAAAATTTAATATTCCAAATGGTATTGAAGTGAAATGTGAAATAACCTGTAAGATCAGGTCCTAATGCATTTGATAAACCTGATTATTAGTGTATGTTTTTATATAGTATGGATGCGACCATCCTTTAAAGTATTCTTTTTCCCATATCACAGACAATGGATTCCCTATTAATGAAATAACAATTGACTGTGTACAGTCACTTCACTGAACGTTAGAGAACAACATTCTGTTACAGTGGAAATCACCAACCTCCAGAGATGAAGCTACAGGTGTCAGATGAATTTTAGAAGAAAAGGCTCAAACTTTATGTGAACCATAAAATCTACCCCGTACATCATGGTGTTTGATCTTCCACAAATATTTCTTGCTTTTTCCATGATCAAACAACACATCTGAGAGCAGTGAAAACATGTTGCTGCTCTCAAAAAACAAATTTTTTTTACACGTTTATAACAATTTTCTGTATCTCTGTATCATTTTACAATTTGACATATTATCAGCTCCATAACAGATTATTCTGTTACAGATTGTTACATCATTCCTTATAGCTTCACTTTATTTAAAATTACATATATGATTATTCTAAATATGAAGGCAAGTAGGTTAATCAGAGGGCTTGCACTTTAGAGACATTTAGTGCATTATTATTTTTAACAAGCAAAGTAATACATTAAAATTAACATATCATACTTTTATAAATATTAAAAAAATTCATATTTTAAGAGCCCAGCCCAAGATAGTACAAAACAAAGATCTGAGAATAACTTGTCTGCTTCTTTTTTTCCCCTTCTTTTTGAGAAGGAAAATTGAGCGATATCCAAGAAAACAAAAATTCAACCAGACTTTAAAGGGGAAAATAATCCCATTTCCACTTCATTTCTGTTTATTACCACAAACGTTGCCATTTCAAGCTGAACCCCTCTTAACTTCCCTTACCCCAAAAGGAGCAAAGATAAGAACAACCTGGCCCACTGCTGTGTGACCTACTACTTTCCTTTAGAGCAGATGATGAATAGCTGATGGGAAAGCTTATGTTGCACAGTTAAACAAATGTCTCCATGAGGCAAATATATCAGCGGACATTTAATACCGGAACTGCCACCGTGGCCACATAGGAGGCAAAGTAATGCCAATGGCATTCCATTTCATCAACTTTAGAGCCCAAAGTGCTGAAGCCATACCAATGTGGCAACGCATGTGGAAACTAGGATCTTCCTACCGCAGCCACTAGCCCACCCAAAGAAGTCATCCCTGTGGTTTTTAGGATCTACTGCTGTTTCTAGGGACAATTCTCTGCACTGCGTAACAGACTCTCAGGGATTACTAGAGCCTCCAGTATCCTCGGCATCCTAAAGTACACTGACAAAAAAAGGACACCTGGAACAAACTTGCTGCTTAAGAGACAGCACAGCAGTAATTGCAAAGATGTATGTGTAATAGCATCAGGACGCCCCATTTCTTACACAAATACGCATTCATCACACTTAAATGAAACGTCATCCACGTTGATGATAGATGAATCATTTTCAAAACAATATATTTTTTTCTTTTTTTGCAGCACATTCCAGTGGCTTTCTAAATATGCAATGTTATTTCCCTGCGAGACTTATAAATAAATGTTTGACAGAGAAGATTAAGTTAGCTATCACTTCAGTTTGCAGGATTAAAGCGTGCCCAAAGATCACTTTGCTAGATTTCCACGTGAACCATGAATATAACTTAATTTTAAGTAATATGTATCTGCTGAGCAAATACATTTAGTGGAAGTGAATTTTGTTATCAGTTTTCTAGTGGTATCTATTAGCAGCAATGATGTATTTGACTAAAGGCCAGCATCTCTGACTTAGAAAATAAATTATGATTTTGAGCACATTACATAATATTTATTGATCAAAAGGCTGCGCAGCTTCTATATTTGGCCTTCTGAAAAAAAGCTTACTAGAAAGGAGTAATAAGAGTTTAAGAATTATATGATACTTTTAACAAAGAATAGGAAGAACTTGAGCAAACATGCATCTTGACTAGCTTGGTAGAAGACAGGCTGAAAAGTTACAGAGCTTTTATACAACTCCTACACAAGCCATGTCGTGTAAACAGATACATATTCATTCCAGCTGTTGTTGTACTTCTGTTAGTCAGAGCATTTCCCTCAGGAGCAAAGTTTATAAACCTGCCAAGCAGTTTCCAGAAAACCTATGATGCAAAAGTAAGTAACATTCAAAGCATTATCATTACATGCTTTCTAGCCTCTTCAGTTTATTGTATTACTGTTTACCAATCCCAATCATTTGTTCACTCTCAGCGTGGAAAGGGCTTTGCTGCCTTCTAGTTGGAAATCTCATGCAGGCTGCTAAGGCTAGAATTAGGACTTTGATCCTGTCTCAGATCAAATTGTATAGTTAGAGAGAACATATATTTTACTTATCTGAAGACCATTAAGAATATGACGTATTACTTTCAGAATGCATTGTCATTAACCTTCAAATTCATATTTAATTCCAAATTACTTCCCTAACACCTCATAGTTTCACTTTATTAAAAATAGTTATTTACTTTTTAATAAAACTAAAACTTAAAAGCTAACCAATTTATTTGTTATGAAAAGACCTGACAGTCTTGTACATTTGAACCTTACAAATTCAGCCTCATTCAGCAAATGCATTTACAAGAATCTTTACTTCACTGAAATTAGAAGGGGCAGCATAGTTTCAAGAAATGAAATGTAGAAGTACCAAACCACTTGGAAGTTTCAGCTGGATAACTCCATAGACTGTTAACATGTACTGACATAATCACAGAATCATCCAGGTTGGAAAAGACCCTTGGGATCATCGAGTCCAACCATTAACCCTACTTGCAAGTTCACCCCTAGACCACATCACGCAACACCACATCCAAGTGATGCTTAAACACATCCAGCGATGGCGACTCAACCACCTTCCTGGGCAGCCTGTTCCAAGATCCCACGACTCTTTCCATGAAGAACTTCTTCCTAGTGTCTAGTCTAAACCTACCTTGTTTAAACGGCTTCAAAGCCTTGTTTAAACGGCTTCAAAGTTGTCACTTGAAACTGATGTACATGGTTAATGTCGATCCTTCATACAGTTTGAATAACAATCTTTGCAGAGAGGAAGACTTAAATCATTTACTACTTCTTCCATACAAATTAATCATAACGATAAAAATAAACTCAGAAGAAGTAGATATATAAACATCTCTGATTATGAAAATCAATAAAGCAGGATACAAACCCGTAAAAATTGCCAGTAAAAATGTACATTAAAAAACCCCAAGTATTAATTTTCATTTGCACACCTTCAGGTGCTTCATACTACATACTTGGGGGGGAGGGAAGAAAAAGAAGGAAAAGAAAACACTTAGCCACTATTTTCCTGATAGAAATAACTTGCAAGCAACCAATCTGCAAATACACTTTAAGCTCCTTTATTCACTTTGTACATTTAAGAGCGTGCAGCAGCACGGCAGATGGCTGTCAAGGAAATGACACTGAATACAAACTGGTTGTAGATGTTTGTGAAGTTTGACAAATCACTGAAATCAAAAGACAAATCAAACAAAAGACAACTAAGGTGATAGTTATTTATGCAAATATTTCTCTGTCAAAACACCTTTTAAGCCAGTGTCCTATTACATAAAAACAAACAAAAAAACCCCCCCAAACCGAAAGTCATCTGTACAACCAAATCCTGATGGAGGAGAGAAAGAAAAGTCAAGATTGCAGTATAGGACACACTGCAATACATGACAAGAACAAACATCCTAGTAAATGGAAATGCAGTTTCTGAGCTTTGGACAGTCTTCAGCTAAGAAAGTTTCATTAGATTTCAAAAACCACAACATCTGTACGTATCAGTTCCATCTCTATCATGTTACGTTTACAAAAAACCCAGTGCTTTCACATCTTTCATGAGCAGCAAATTCAATAGAAAACAATGTATGCTCACATGAAGCACTAGAAGTTGGTAGATTAGGTAGATTCAGTTTATCTAAGAGGAATCCAGTCACTGAGGACAGATAAAAACATAGTGAGGGAGAAGAAGGACCTAGATGAGAACTGTAATTCCTGAAAGTGAGGCTCAGATTGACAGGTGAGTCACCATGAGGTTTGACAGAGGTTCATTCCTCAAGCCCACAACCACACTTTCCTCACAAGTGACTTGTCTCACGCTGCTGAGTTTGCAAAGGTATTTCTAAATCACTCTTGAGAAATTTAACCAGAAAACTGGAAAAAGCCTAGGGCTCATGAGCTGGCAGTTTACCTACTGCATTTTATCTCTACGTAGAAGCAACAGGAGTTGAAGTGTTAGCAGTTGGTTGCCTCCATTTGATCCGCTTAATACCCACCACTGCAGTGAGGGAAACGGCATTTCAACATAGCAAAAAGTGCCTACAAAATTCTGAGCCTGAGACACTGAGTCCCTAAATAAATAAAAACATCCCCCAAAAAAACTCCAGACATCTCGCTTTAATCATCCAAAGTACTGTTCTGCAACAGAAATTACAGACCACAGAAGTAGAGAAGCAGACTCAGAAATTTTGCTACTTTCTTTTCAGTAAACCACAGGTTGAATCAAAGATGGAGAACTGTTTTCAAGTAAACAAGTAGGCAGAGGAAAGGTCAAATCGCTAAAGAATAAACCTGCTGAGACTTTTCCTTGTCATTGAGATTTAGCAGAGCGCTTTATATCTTGGGAATGAAGGAATATATAATCACGAATGGGAAATCTGCCAAGAACAAAGTCAAGAGAAAGGGAAAAAGATCAGGTAGTAAGCAATTTTGCTTGCTGCTTTTGTTTATCATTTTATTTGAGTTAAAAATAAATGGAATATTTAATTCTTTCACAATATAACACCTGTATATGGGGTGATTAGTAATTTTGCATTATTTTTGCTAATATAAATATGTTTTTTCTATGTGTCACTATTGTTTTGAATTTGTTATTCAATCAGAAAATAATTATTTAAAAATCTGTCCTGAGCATGAAAATAAATGTTTACTCAGTATTAAGAACTTCCTAGTTTTCAAATCAAAGAAATACAAGCAAAATTATGCAAAATACTTACTTATTCTTCCAATGTATTTTAAGTTCTGATATTTTACACATAAGTGTCAGAGTGACCATAGGTAAGCACCACGATCTGGTTAAAATGACACATACACTCTATCACATAATTTATTTTATGTTGCTTGAAAAACATGTATTAAATAAGTATATACAGACACCTATAAACACCTGGAGATTGCTTTAAAGATTACGGCCAGGAATGCTCTTCCTCATTGCCAGATCTTCCTCAAGCCTACCCGCAGAAAAGGGGCTGGGAAGGGGGAGAGAGGAAACATGGTGTCATCAGGGAAGCCTTATTTTCCCTTCACCCCACATAGACACGTCAGGCTCTCCGCTCCTTTAATTCCTCTGCTTCCTATAGCTACACTTCTAGAAGTGAAGCTGAGAAGGAAGAATGGATGTGGAAGGAATTAACGTGTTTAAGGCTGGAATAAATTGCACAGAGAGGATGGGAAAATACAAGGTGATGGTGACCCACCTACTTTTCCCTCATCACTTCATGTGCTTAAGTACCTGCAACTTGTCACCAAGATGGACACTGACAGGTTTGAAGTAATGCACTGTCATCAGAACTGTTGCTCTACCTGATTTCAAAAGGCAAATAAAGACAGCAGGGTAATAATCTTACCAGTTATTCACAAAGCTGAACAAGAATCACGTAATAAGAATCATGTGGTCTACTGGTGAATGTGCTACAGATTAAATATGATAATTTCTCTGAAGAAGGATAGCAGAGAGTTGCTGGTGTTTCATTTATTGGAGGTGTTTGGATAATTGGTCATTTCCAGCAATTAATCCAGAAATGTCCTATTTTTTAATTCGAAAAGAAACTCATTTGCATGTTCTCAAAGACAACAGGATATTCTGCTCCCTGTGGCTTTTAAATGGTGCAAAGTTAACCTTATTTGTCCCTGCAAAAATATTTCACTCTCATTTTCAAACAAGTTGGCAGAACTTCCCTGCAATGGAACAAGGTAAAAATGTGTCAGATACAGGAGGAGAGATGATTGCAATCTCCAGTCCGGCACTGAATTTAATTTCCTGCCAGAGCTACACAAGAGAATTGGGATGGAGGCAGGGGGTGCGAAGGTTTAGACTTTAGTGGAGAGAAAATCTATCCACCATCCATTTTTTGTTTATAAATATGTGTATGTAAACCTTTATATTTTATACCTAAAACTCAGGATTTCCAATGCAACAGCTACCTCAGACAAAAAAGGAAGTCTGTGTATGTTACTCTGTCTCGTCATGTGTTTAGTGGCTGGCCCAGCCCTAACTCTCGATATACCTGAACAGTAGTTTCGGATCACAGAACCTTTAAATTACATTTCGCTCTCCCAAAGCCTAGAGCAGCTCTAACTCATAATCACATTCCTTCTTGTGCTCATAGTAAACCAAATCATGTGCCTCAAAACTTCTCTCCTCTAGATAGCACGTTTGAAATACACACGGCTGAAGGTTGAATCGACAAGGAAATTCCCCTGCCTCTCCCTTTTGCTAAGACTTAGAAAAAAAAAAATCACTATCCTGGGGAGATCCAGAACTTACCTCACTACAGCATTCAAGATGTCCTTGTATTCTATTCTAAAGACCACCTGAATCAGTGACCCGGAGCTACGCAAGAATTTCTCTTCTTTTTCTTTTTTAATCTCATTAGCGTTACCTTCACCATCTCTCAGAGGTGCTACCCTAGTTCTCTCAGGTCTGCTTCAACTCTTCTCTTACAGTGTTCCTCTTTGAGTGGAAACATTAACATCAGCAGTTATTCATTGCCTTTTAAAATATCCGGTTATGTCACATTTAAATATGTTTCTTGATTCTCCCATTATGCAAAATTACTGGGTAAACAGGAGGGAAAGACAGGGGCATCACTGCCGAACTGTCATGCACATGTTGAAAAAAACCCACAACTCTAAGGCCCAACAGGTTTTCATTCTGCTGAACTGGGACCTATTTAAAACAAAATGATACATTTAAAATGATTTCCTAGTGGATTCGGTTAGAGAAATAAATTAATGACTGCTATTAAATAAAACATTTTGGCACTGAATATTATGGTAACTTGATTTGCATAATTTAACAGTTGCAGGGACTTCGGGAAATAACAATGTAAATGAGTGCTGAAAGTGTGCGGTAATGAAAGAGCAGATCTTATCAGGCATAAGACTCTCCCCCATGATTTTATGCTAAGGTTATCTTTTCAGTTCTAATTACATTTGTAAATAAAGGTTAAAACAATTTCTTGTCGACACTTCTGCTGTCAATCCGCTCTGGTGGTGTTATAGATATTTACAATTTTCTCTTCCCATCTCTTTCCCATAAATGAGAAAATTAAGTTCTGAATATAGAAGAATGAGAGAGAAATCCTCACAGCTGGCAAAATATATTAAAAAAATAATGAAAGAAGCCATTACTAACAAGCTATAAAATGTCATCTTAGTGTTTCCTGTGAGGAAAACCCTGAGGAAAACACATATTTCATATAATTAGGAAAGCACTCATTCAAATAATAATCAGAAAATAACAAATGTTTCACTGAAATATTCCATAAATCACTTAATAAATATGGATATCAGTTGTACTTCATAAATTGTATTTAGATTAAAAAAAAATAGAAAAGTCAGGGTAGTAAAATGCATAGATCAATACCTAGATGGCAATCCATGATATGACATTTAATTTTTGCACCTTCACAGCAATTACTCTAGAGTTATTCTGCCCCATGATTCCTTTTAGCATCCAATTTTGATACACAACACCAGATAATTTGACTTTCGGCTTGTCCTCACTAGCTGATGGAAAAAGTACAAACACACCAACATATTTTCAAGGCTTTATGAAATGTCTCAGGCTAGCCAACTGCCCCACTGATGTGTAACATAGCAGATGGTTAGATTCAACATTCCACTTTGACTGGCATGAATAAGGGCAGGTAAACATGGAGCTAACTGCTCTCAACAGGATCTCAGTCAAATCCGAGAGCTCCAATTTAACAAGGCAACACGTCACCTCTAACTTACTGCACGCTGGGTTTGTACAAGGCACACAGAGCAAGCCAAGTAAAACAAGTAATGCGAAACCCTGTCTCATGGGAGCTCAACGTTATTGCTGCCCACAGCGGTTCTACTCACTCTAGCATCAAATCCTGCTGCACAGGATCGTGTGCATCTTCTGGGATTTCTGTACAAATTCACCCCTCACTTTCAAAATTAAGAAACCAAGGCTTCTTATTAAGCCTTTTGAATTAAACTTAATAGAATAAAAAGTACAATGATAAGCTTCTGACTACAATCCCTCCAGACTGGACTTCTGAATTAATGCAACTAATGCACTTCTTGTTTTATGGAACATGATTTAGACTAATCCCACCAACAATGTGCTAAGGTAACAGTGAGGTCATGGACTACAACTGAATTACAATACAATACAAAATATCTGTGTACAAAACCAGAAAATTGATGTTATTTCTGATTGTCAAAACAATAAACTGAAGAATATGATTTATCTAGATGGGTATTATAAAACTGCTTGGTTACATACATGTTTACTCATACATGCATACACATGTACAGTTTCAAAACTTGTAGTTTATTACTGTAGTGGTTCAGTTCAATGAAAGACGCTGTATTTTTCTCAGGGGAGGTTGAAGTTTCTTTGGCAGACTATAGAAATAAGGCTGCTTAGGAAAATCTCAGTTGTATAATCATGAAAAGCAAACTTAGATGTTACTTAATGGATTAAATCAGTGGAAGTAAATTTATTAGAAGCAATCTGTCATTGCACATTTCACATCTGTTCCGAAGACAAGATACAGTGGTTTGGGGTTTTTTTGCACCTTGCACTGTCAGAAGACTGAGTACTTATTTTTCTCCTTCTTGCTCACGAAGCATTTTGAAACGCATTGATTTAGCCTTTAAGATAAAAGCTTTAAAAAGCACTTTCAGGAATCAAATGTTTTAAAAACATAATTTTTTTAATAAATACAAAAATGGTCTAGCAAAAAAAAAATTACAAATAGTTTGAGAAATGCAGTACGTGAAAACTAAAACAACACTCGCCACTCTTTAAAGGTCATAAATCCAAAATTCTTTCTGAAAGGCAAGTTATCCCATTAGCCAGATGGAGAAACTTTATGATAGCCTTCACCCATCTAGGAAGACATGCCCTCCAGGTGTGCCTCAGAATCATGTTCAGCTGAAGTAACCTCCTGAGCTGTTCAGAAATGGTTTCCCCTCCCATGTATATGTAGTAAACTTCACAGGTCTAAAGTAAGAATACCAAATCCAACATTTGTTACTTGATTTCTTATTCTGAATAGCTATTCTGAAACATAAGATTTCTAGTGTTTACAAGTTTTTGACAGTGCAATTTTATGTTTGGTGTCTCCTCTGGGCAGCAAAAGGCACAACTCTTTCTTTTGATGTCTTAATGTCTTCACTGTAGCTTTTGACTGAGCTAATGTTTTTTGAATGAGCTTTTGACTGAGTTAATGCAAGAGAACAAGCAACATGGTAATAGAAACTGTAAGCTAAAGGTTTTTAAGAAAAGTGATATATAAAAATAAGACTAAACTTGATCAGTAAGAATGTGATTGAGTATGGAAAAGTGACACCAGAAATATTTACAGCCTAAAATAATGATGACCAAGAAAGCTGGCAAAGCCAGAATGTTTGCTGTGTATAAAGGATTCAAGACTTCCTTTCCCCAGTTTCTACAATACTGCTTTGTTTTATTAAGGGTTCCCTACAGAAATGTGAAAGCAACCTGAACTGAAAAATGAAATGGAAAAATTTCAAATATCTGCATTGACCTCAAATTCAGTTCCTAACATTCTGAAGATTGCTGAAGTACAATCCAAACTAAGAGTACCTATCATTGCTACAAAAAGTGATTTCATATATAACAAAGTTGAGGGCAAATGAAGATCACTGGGGGTAAGCAGCAGTAAAAAAGACAACACCTTCCCCCCCAGCCCCCGACATATTGTTAACCGCACTTTTCACAGTGAACCATTTGAGATGCCAAGAACCAACACCCTCAAAAGAAATGCAAAAGAGAAGAAAGCACACGAGTGTGCCATTAGCACCTGAAACGAGGTGCAGCTGTCAAGCTGTTGCACTGCACGTGGTCATAAAAAGCCACAGCACCGGTTTGCCCTGACACTGGTGTGATTTGCTCTGACCAGCCTTGTTTGAGGTAGCTCTTCAAACATCTTGGATTTGTGTGCATCTGTCATTCTTAAAAGGGTTCAAAGCATAAGTATGAAAAAGCCTACACAAGTACAAAAACGGACTTTCTTCACCTTTCCATTTTTTTATTTTCTGATCTTTCTAGTCCTGCTTCCCTAATAGAAAAGAAAACTACAATGGGGTTGGAAACAGCATGGGGCATGGACCTCTGTGTAGTATCTAAAGTAAAATCTGCTGTCTTTAATGCATTTCAAGAAAAAAAAAAATTGTCTGCCGGGAATTCATTTTTAAGCTTTTCTACTCAACAAGGAGATAAAGTTTAAAGGCTGAAAAATAATACGCAACCAGACTTGACACTGATGTAACTACATTCTCAGGCACGCAGTTTTCTTCATGCATATACCACTGGCCACTCATCAGCAAATAGTTTATGTATAACCTTATGCATGGACACGGCTTCCTTCCTCTGTCAGCTAAAGCATCAGGGATGATAATTTCCATGAGTTTGTCTATTCAACTTTGGTATGAAATGTTCTTCCACTTGGATATTTTCTATTTCTTAAAGTTACCACTTTTCTACTCCACATCACCAGGCAATAAAATCTCGTAAGTGTTGGTAAAGTGTGGTTGGGTGGGATTTTATTTTTTTTTTAGTTATTTTGATTTTTTTTTTTGTTATTGTTATTTTTTTACCTGTCCCTTTGGACAATAAATTTAATCTTTTTGGTAAGAAAACATCTTCTTCAGAATGAAGCAAGACATATTACAGCCCCATCACCTTCATATTTAATAATTGATTATTTAAACATTAAGTATCACCACTGTTACTTGATAAAGCAACAAAAGATATTCACAATACAAATAAATCAACCTCATTTGGTTAAAAAGATGACCTGTAGTTTTCTGTTATAGTGTACAAACTACACGTCTTTCACAAAATTAGTGAAAAAAAGCAAATTAAGAGCTATACTTGGCATAACTTTCTTTACCCGCTTCCAAAATCACCATCAATATCAACAATGCTGTTAGCAAAGGCTAAGCACACTGGCTGTGTTTAAAATACTACCACCATAAGTAATGCATTCTTTAATCCAGTATATGCATGAAAAACACATAGGATCAAGATTTACAGTCACAAAATGGCCAAACCTCCCAAAAGAAATTGACAATCAACTAGGGTCATAAAATTTCATTTTAAAGCCACAACTGAACAGATGATACTAGAATGTGAGATCATTGCTCTTTCAACGAGAGGATTACACACAGATTCCCATTCCCAAGACAATGCCAGAATCACAAAAAGTGGTTTCTCTCTCCTGCAGACCACCACCTCATTCATCATACACCTGCATAAGAAAAACAGCCTATGGAATTTGCCTGCCCCAAATTGAAAATTCCCCTCTTACCATCTAAAATCCAAGTTCCTAAAAACACTCTGTCCTTTTCCTTTCATGCAGCTTTGGTGTATCAGGAACAGTTAGTGCACAAAAGCAAATTTAAGCATTCATTTTTAATCTGAAAGAACTCATGACTAAGTGTTATTTTTTCCCTTTCATACACACATGCAATCTATAAAGGAATTTGCAATTTAAAAAACTCATAGAGTAGTAAGTGTGAGCCACTAACAATCAGAACTGTGGTACTGCAAAGCAGTGTGAAATAATGCCAAAGGAGTATTTTACTATAATACATGAAATCTGGAGGACAAGTAGCCAAAACAGAAACACAGGTAAACCACTTCAGCTAACAAGCTCCTGTATTGTAAGACCAAACACAATGTAAACAAGCATATGCTAAACCATGGTTACACGAATAAAAACAACTGAGAATACCTGCAAGTTGTAAGACTGGGCAGATCTGCAGAGGAGAGACTATCTCCTGTCTTCAGAAATACCAACATCTCATGCAAGAGAAGCAGCATGTCTGCATATATATATATATGCAGCCTTCTAGAAATTCCCAATTATGAAGCCAGCTCACGGTGTTAATTTACACACAGCTGATCCCTATTGTCATATGATGGTGAACACTTACCCCAGCAATTAAACAAGTCCCCAAGTCATGAAGAGAAAGCTTCCACTTACCTAAAATAAAAAAGAAGGAGGAAGATGAATACAATATATTAGTAAATCTATGTTACAGATCTGACATTTAGGTAAGGAAGAGAAATTTTACTTCATTCAGCTTTGACTCAATTTTTTCCCCTTTCCACCAAAAAAAAATAAAATCAGAACACCAGGAAGGAGAGATATAATTTAAGGTAATAAGGAGAATTGAGGTGGGGAAACAAACCATGGCTGGCAGGGATGGATGGAGTGGCTGCTCTGGGGAATGCCCCAGCCAGGGAGCCAGCCCCACAGCTCACTCCCTCCCAGGGCTGCGCCAAGACTCCTGCCAGGAGAAGCAGCCAAGGCATCACTTGGTCAAGGCACACGTGGGGCAGCCCCACCCCTTCCAAACAGGTTGACTGATGGCCTTGCTTGAGAGCATGTGCAAACTAAAGGTATACATGTTACTCTAAACCCAACAACTATACAACTGGCATAGTATTTAATCCAGTACACACAAAATAGTTCTTAATAAATGGAGCAGTGTTAGATGAGAAGTCCTCCGTAATTGAATAGCTTTGCAAGCAAAACCTGGGATAATAAATATGAATTTAGTGAACCCTCAAATGAAGTAGTGTCTGAAAGTTACTGGAACATGGGATTTTGAAAAACAGAACATATTGTCTCCACTGTAAACATGTATACAGACATCCAAAACTTTTCTAATTGCTAGCATGTATTATCAAAGAAGGCGTAGTTTGAGAATACACCACTGTTCAGATTCAATGCTTAATGCGTGAGGACATCGGTTAGGAGGAGAGAAAAAGGGAAAGAATAAAGCCCCTCATTTACAATTGATACCACCTTTGAACTGCACTGCTCCTTTTCTAAAATTGCCATCATAGAAAGCGTTTGAATAATTTAAAACATGATGTTGTGCATTTAAATAAGGAACTCTGAAAGCCTGTTAAGGAGAAACAAAGGCTTTCCTACTGAGTATAGTTCACTGTATAATAAACCTCTAATTCTCAGCAGATTTTAAATAGTTTTTATGCAGTTGTACCCTTCCAACATATATTTAAAATGCATCCATTTTTTTTTTAAGCATAGCAAGAATGTTCCTAGTATTTTGGAGACAGAGATGCCATCTAGTTAGCACAAGGCTGTGTCACGGAGCACAGTGGCAGAGACCCTTTCACTATAATGCTACAGAGACGAATGATGTACCACCTCCTGGTACAGAGGGATCGAGCTCTCCCTCACTGGGATGTACTGGGTGCTCGCTCAGCAGCTCCATAGTGGAGTGCTCCTGCACTGGGACCTCCTGGCTGGGCATGAGAGTACAGATCAATGTTGGAGCACTGTAGATGTTTTCCACGCACATCCAGCATTCAGCAGTTTTTACCTGTTACTCCTGCTCCTTCATCCCAAGGGAGAGAGGGGAGGGAGGGGAAATACAACAGGATGGAGAAGACATAACACCAAAAAACCCCTCTGTCAGTCTATGTAAAGCTCCTCGTTTACTCTCATTTTTTCTAAAGCTTGTATTATCGCTAACTAAACTAAGACCTTTCAAGAAATACGTTTCCTTTCAGCCTTTCACTGAATGTTTGCATATAATTCATAGTGAAGAAGTTGCTTTTCTATATCTTTTCACCAGACGCTTCTGCAGGGAAGGACTCAAAATGGACCCTAAAGAAATGCTCGTATTTGGGCAGGAAACTTCACATTCAGGATATATTTGACAAACCAGGATTAGGGATATTGAGCACAGATCAGATGCTGTTTCTAAGGTACCTCTTATTCCTACCACTGTCTTACTGCTAGGGGATAGCTAGAAACCCAGAATGACCATTGACTTTTAACAAACATATATTAACAAACGTATATAAGAATTAAGAGTTACCAAACTATAAGCAGCAATCCTGGAAAGAGTTACCAAAATGTTTAACTTGAGAGGCTGGTACAATGGTCGGGCAGCATCTGATAGGAATTATCTCACAGTTCTGCTGCTCCTCCTGGGCAGTGCCGCCCAGCGAGCGGTGCTTTCCCCCTCCACGTCACCGCACTGTGAGATGACTTAATGTGCTGTTAGAGAAATCCCATTCTTTGCTTTTAATTAAAATAAGAAACTTAACAAAAGCAAAAAAAGCAGAAGCATCTACTTTCTACACATTTTAGTTCTAGTGGTTCATTACAAAGCTTCAGACTGTTGTCCCTCCAAAGTATGACACACTGTGCGTGTTACTCCTATGTAGAACATCCTATTACTGCACATATTTAACATATAGACTATTCTTTCTGACTTGTTATATCATCACCCTATTCATGATTCTATTATTTTTAAAATCACACAAACCAAACCCACAGCACATAGGTACAGAAAGTTCTACCATCAAATTCATTAATACCAACAGGTACAGCAGCATCCAGAAGAGAGAAGCTGTGCTGCAAGATAAGCCTTGGGCGCAAATGGCTTTCTGCCAAGTTTCCAGACTTCAGTCTCAGAGGAAGATAAGGCCACCTTGAAATCCCAGATCAGAAAAACGTGTGTGTAAAAGTTAACCTTGCTTCAGAGTCACTTCAATTTCAAGTCTACATAAATTACCAAACTCCTATCTTTTATTTAATTCTAGCTAAGAAGAAAGCTAAATCACAGAAAATTATGGCCATTGCACATAACAAACGCAGTTTGTTTTAGTTCAGAACCAAAATAATGCAAGCAATAAACAGGGAAGTTTTTCTTGCTTTGAACTTGTTTCTGTTCTACTTGCCTGTAACACAGCTAAACCTCTCAGTATCTACCTAACGTTTTATTTTAAACAAAATCTGCTGTACCCTGAAGTCAGGCTATTCCTCTTCTGCCACTTCAAGCCACACTGCCTTGCTCCTAAGGACTACACATATGAAAACAACACAAACCCCAATTTTTTTTCTTTTGAGAAAGCTTGCTCAAGAATGTCTATAAGCTCTTGGTCTGTATTATAATCATCTATTTTTATTCTCCTTCATTAGATTCAGTTTAAGGGGATTTGTTTCTGTGCCAACTGTGGTGAACCCACGAAAATGCCTGTAAGGTGCAGATAAGCTATGACCACAGTTGCTGCTCTATTAGTTGGCTTGCATGGTGGATGTTTTTGTGATTATAGTTCCTTCACGATTTAACGGTAGGAGGCTAATGGAAATGTTACTTGCTATGCTAGCAGGCTAAATCAGTTGGGGAAAGGAAAAGAAATGTGTTTACACTTGAAGATGTCACATAAAACAGCAGGAAGCTCCCACCCCTGACACCAGAACTGGCATCCTCATTCAAGGACTCATCTACATTATTACATGCTTTTTCACACTTAGAAATCTATTAATTTACAATTAGCTGCCTTGATTTTATAGCAGATCTGTAAGTTCTGTAACAACATTCAGACTGCTGAAGAAATTAACTATGCCCCTCCCAAAGATAAGTATTGTTGACAAAGAGGCCTCAACACAAGTTGCTGAACTTTCTCTAAATTCTGTAAATTCTACATTAATTAAAGCAGCACTGATTCATAGATTCTATCTGTCCCACCAAGAGTTTGTTCCCTCATTCCTGACAGTAATCTACCAGCAAGAAATGTGATCAGCCACTGGAGATAATGTCTGCTCAGCCTCTGATGCCTTGTTAAGTTAGAAAGATTTAAAATAAAGCAGTTATTGAGTATACCATCTCACTGGCAAGGGCAAAGTGTTCTCAAAAAAACCCAAACCAATCAAAAGCCAAAAAAGAAAATCTGAAAAGAAATGGTACATAAAATGCAATTTCATCGTATTTTGAGAGCTGTATGTACTGTGGCACTGAAAAAAAATTGACAGAGGCCCAGTGATTGAGAATGAACTACTTATAGAACATGCACTGTATAAAACATTTTTCCCAGAACAAAGCCTGTTTGTTTTATAAAATATTTTGTGAAATTACAGAAGATGTCTGTATTATTTTAATAAAATAGTAAGCCTTTTACATAACAGGCTTGTGTATATTAGTTCTGGCATACTTTTGCAATTCCTCCATATATAAAAAAATGTACTTCCAATAAAAATCAAATATATGATTTTTCTGCTTTGCTCAGTACTTCACTCAGTGACAGTGTGAACATAATACATTTAAATGATGGGTGAATCCCTTTCAAAATAAAGTTGGTCACTATTATATAAAATACTTAATGCCTGATCCCTATAACCATGCTACAGAATCATGGAATCATAGAATGGCCTAGGCTGGAAGGGACCTTAGAGATCATTTTAATCCAGTCTCCCTGTTGCCAGGGACGCCACCGCTCGACTAGATCAGGCGACACATGGAGACCGAGCAGGCTAATCATAAGATATCGGCCAAACAATGCCTGTCTTTAAGAAATCTTCTCATTCTGCATGTATCTTCTTTAAAATAAAAACTATCATTTTCACTGACAGGCCTTCAGTAAGTTACTGAAGATAACTTCATAAACGCTCTTCATCTGGTATCTGATGACGTATTAATACAAAAAAATGTAAATATAAACACCAAAATAAATACCAAGTGGATAAAACTTGCATATATAAATGTATTTCACAACAATAAAAGTATTGGTTGTGCAATGTTGGTGCCAAAACTTTTATCTCCGCGCAGCACCTGCTTAGTGGACAGTCAGACTGTATCTTTGTGACATTGTGTGTTGCCCTGAGTTGTACTTGTAGCACCCCAACAAAATCCTGGCATAATTGTTAAATTATATGCAGCTAAGTTATATGCTGTTGGGTCACGGCAGAATGTGAGCAGTGTACAAACTCTGATGAAATTATCTTTGAACATTTCTAAAAGGATATATGTATATACACAAATACCCAAGGCAGTTGTGCAGTTGGAGGCATTAAGATTGTACACATGGGGTGTCAAACTTCTAAATACAAGAACAAACAAGGCAGATGATCTACAGACAACAGCATTAATTCTCCATATAACACTCATCTAGATCTTGACTACTAGATGACTCAGTGGCTTTCAGAGAGGAGGAAAAATAGACCAAGGAGTTGGCTGTAAGCTGCACGGGTCCCCAACTTTGTAATTTCATAACGTTCCATGTTAAAGCTTTAGAGGCAGGAACCAACTTTTTCTACAACATGCAGTAATATATTAGCTCACTGGGACCTTAGAAATACAGTATAAATACTGAACAAATCAGTATCTCTTTGAAGTATCTTAATATTCCTTAAAACTAAGTATCATAAGAATTCTTTCACTGTAAAACTGAGAGCTGATTGAATATGAGAAAATTAAGGTCCTACAGTTATAAAAAATTTTTTTCCTGCAATATTTAGGAGCTTACCAATTAGCAGTGTAACCCAGATCTTGGCTGTCACTTGTGTTTGAAAAGCAGTCCCACCTGGTCCCATGTGCCTTCTTTTAGCATATCTTTACACTAAGCAGGTGAGCAAACTAATAAAATAAATATGATAGAAAGGTGGAGAGATCACTTGCTCTTCATAGATCATGTCAATGTGCTAGACAGAATATCAAAATTTGTACAATCCCAAGACAATGTTACCAAGAGTGGAAAGAGAAATCAAAGGAAATAAATGTTACAGACAAGCAAAATTAACAACGTTGAACTGGGCATCAGATACGATTTCATTTGATGAAGCAGGCAATTTCATCACAGATGTTCTTTTGACAAATGCTAACAGCTGTAGACTGAGTGCACCTATAGGAACTCTGTAAATGCCTTTTACTGAATGCATTTTCAATTTTCTCTAATTTTTATTAGAGGCATTGCCTAAAAGATTTATTTGAATAGTGTAGGCACAGACACTCAGTTACTCAGTACTAACACATTCCAAGTGCTACCAGATAATGCCAGGCACTTGCTATATACCAGTCTTGTAAACTCTCATGCTATATTTCATGTCTGAAAATTTGTGAAGTGTAACATTATTTGAGTGTCTCATTTCTTAGCAACACACATCCCTGCTTTCCTCCATCACCGCCTGTTGCCACCTATCTCAATAACAAATGAGCCCTCAGTGTTTACTCTGATCAAAATTCATAGCTACAGCTAACTGCTGCTGTTCTGCCCTCATCTACAGGAGTAAAACAGGCTGTGGGTCCGATTAGCAATCCGCTGGGCTATACATTGCTACTAAAAACATTTCCTGTTGCTACTGACAGTCACAGCTCATTTATGCCTCATTGTGATAGATGCCCAGTCGGTCATGGAGAGAAGGTCGGAAGCCACTTAGACATTCTTAGACCATTAAAATGAACAGAGTAAACCTGTGTAGGTAAATTACCAAGAAGCACAGTGGACAAGCAATATCAGAAAACACTGCATTTACTAGGTAGTAAAACATTACTGTATGTCATGTCAAGGACGTTGCACTTGAGACAGCGTCTCCTCAGGACTTGCTGCATCAGGACTGAGACAGACACAAAATGAAGGTGGTTGGTCTGTACAGTGGAGCTAAAAGTGACCTAACAGCTGTAATCCACCCAAGAGCCAAAGCACGAGGTGTTTGCTTGGCAGGGGAACCCGCAGACATGCTTTTTGCTGTTGCAGTTCCTCCTGACCACTCTACTAGGAGCTACTTAAAATTTTCGCCATCCTAATTCAATCCATTGCTGCTAAAGGATGCATTCCCTTACTATTCTTGTGATACAGGTCATATAGTTCATTTAACTATCTGCACTGATTTTCACTGTGATAGCGTTAAATTTCTTGATAATAGCTCATATGGTTCTATGTTTTAGATTTGTGACTAGAAGAGTGTTGATAACACAGGGATGTTTTAGCTAGCACTGAGCAGTGCTAACACAGCATCAAGGCCACCTCTGTTTCTCACTCTGCCTGCTCAATGAGCAGGCTGTGGGCTGCACAAAAAGCTGGGAGGGAGCACGGCTGGGACAGCTGACTTCAACTGATGAAAGGGATATTCCACATCATGCAACGTCGTGTTCACAGTAAAAGCTGGAAGGAGGAAGGAGGAAGGAGAAAGTGTTCAGAGTGACGGCATTTCTTTTCCCAAGTATCCATTATGTGAGATGGATCCCTGTGCTGCTGGGAGTGGCTGAACACCTGCCTGATGATGGGGAGCGGTGAACAAATTCCTTGTTTCACTTTGCTTGTGCGTGCAGCTTTTGTTTCACCTATTAAAGTAATATCTCAACCCATGACTTTCCAACCTATCCCCTCTTGAGGGGGAGTAAGCAAGCGGCTGTGTGGGACTGAGCTGCTGGCCAATGTTAATCAACTACACAATCCTAATTTAAACCTCAGTCATGAGGGCCTTCTAAGGGAAAGCACAGCTAAGTTGTGGTCAGAAGGGTGCCTAGAAGTGATACAGGGTATTGCACAGACAAGGAGGTAGATAAGAAGTCTGAATCTCTCAGAGAAACACTTCGAGGATGTGCTGGGTTTGGAAGGAGGAACAAAACACAGCGCTTTGGAAGGGAAGGAACGCAAGTGCTCCTTGCATATTGGTAAGGACCGAAAATTCAAGAACGTCAGCAGGTACATAATGAAAAAAAAATCAAACCTGTAGGAGCAAAAAACACAAGGTAGTAGTCTGGATCAGGAAAGAGCTCGAAGGGTGGATCAGTAGAACATCGTTTTCAGAGCAGGGAGCTATTTACACACATCACATCAGACTGTGATGTTATCTGTGAAACAGCAGATAGCCAGGGCAGCAGTGACCCCACAGCGCTCTGTTGATACAAGTGCCCCTTCAGCTCCTGTGTGGGCCCAGATGTTACAGCTCTGCCCTGAGGGAACAGACCAATTCATGGAGCCAATGCTTAATGTGTATCTAAGGAGGGCAATATTGAGCTTCACTGTAAATATCACAAAGATCACTTAAATGGTTTCTTGCAATGTGTCTGGAATGAAGATGACATAAAATGGGTAAGAGCTGACTCTGACACCAAAGAAAACTAGATCGTCGTGTTGCTGAGGATTGTGGAAAAACAAGCAAACAAGCAAAAGAGCCCAAACCCACCTCTAAGAAGCTATCACAATTATCCTTTTCCCACAGCTCAAGCTCATCACCTTTGTCACCTACCTACTCTCAGAACAACAAATCTACATGTAAATAGAAAGCACCTATAAGAAATTAAAAATTACAGAAATCCTTAGAGGAACTGCAGCTGTCTTCTTTTGCTTGATTTCTGTGTAGTATTACACACAGTGTGTAGTTCCAAACAGTTGTCAGCTGAACCCAAAACGCAAGTTGTGGAATGGCAAAGGGTACATGTCTGCAAAAGAAAACCTGCACATCTCTAAGGTTTTATTGCCATGAACCTCCACTGAAGTTATCTTCTGTAAATGTAAAAGCATTATAAATATTAAAGCTCGATATTTAATAAATTGGTGTGTGCATACACATACATATACACACAGACACATATATAAACCCATAAAGTTATTTCATTTTCTCACTTTGTTTTTTTTAAGAATTATACTAAATTTCTACAAATTATACCTAAATCCTTAGTTTATGTATAAAAGATTAAAAACATTGAAATATCAAGAGACCATATAGTAAAGAAAATGCAGCAGTTATATAGAGAATCACACTATGTTTCTGATTGCTCACAGTTGCAATTGGTGGTTCTTTCAAAAGCACTCTAGATTAAATAAATGAAGCCACATGAGTCCTGCATGTCAAAATGCACAGAGCTGAGATAAACAGCTTCTCAATTAAGATTGTTAAAGCCATAAATTTCGAATAAACAAAGGCGATATATAGGGATTCATTATATTTTTTTCTCCATAAACTTCAGGTTAGAGAAAACTAAACACATTAAAAAATACAATTTTAAAACTATAGCATGAACTATAAATTAAAAACTGGGAGCTCCTTCTGTTTTCCTTTATTCTGTCAACATATACATGCAGACTGTAATACCCAACAATCGAGGTATATGAGTTTTCTAGTAGTATGGTGGCAACATGTTTCGGAAATACTGTTTTCTAAAAGCAGATGTCTTGAGCCCACCTTTGCTGGTTAATACTTCATAGTAATCCTCCTTCCTAAACTATTCGTTTACAGCTAATAAAGATTTTAACCTACCCATTACCATCTATGCACCTGGAATATCACTTTGGAAATGCTAGAAGTACTGTGGTTGCATGAGGGATAACAAAAAAAGTGTACTGAGTAATCTGCAAATGTATAAACAGGAAGGGCTACAGACACGAAAACAGGGAAACAAAAAAAATGAGGCTGATAAAAAGCTGGGTAAGAGAGCACGGAAAAAAACTCTAAACCCTTATGACATCCCATCACTCCCCATAATCAAGTCTCAAACATGTTGAGAGTTACTGTTCAGCAGTATACTCAATTATCAGCACACTTTGGGGATTTGGTATTCATTCAGCGTGACTTTGGTTTTCATTGTCCCATCTGTGAGCCAAAAACATCCATAAAGGAATTAGTGATTTCGCTCTGCAATTTCCTTGTTAACTACAGCACGGTTTGCCTAAGGAATCACAAGAGGAACTGTGTGCTGTTGCAACGATACCTCACCCTGAAGAATCAACAAACATCAAAATTCCCAGCACCAACCAAAAAATAGTATTTAGGTATCCACAATGCACAGGCAACACCATGATACTCCCAGCTTTATAGCATAATACACAGCATATGTTTAAAAACAACTCTCTTTTACTAATAGCTGATGCATGTAAAGAATTTTTCTTTATATGACACTTCACAAATGTGTCCTAAGGCCTTTTAAAGAATGTTTGTACAACTTTTGGATGCAAGATGATAAAAAATGAGCAATATTATTTATTTTAATCAAATACGTTGTTCTTTTACATAAATATTGAAACACTGCTTTGCCAGTAAAGTACTAAGTGGTCTTGAAGATGAGATAACACGACCTATCTCTATTTTTGAAAAGCCAAGGCAATGAAATACACAGTCTTTTCTGCACAGAAAAATGCTGTTAGCACAAAGCGTCACACCGCTCTCACAAAGTGATTTATACCAGGAACTCAGTTCAGGCCTCTGACTTACTTGATGGCTAATTTAAAGTGCCTACATGGACTGGGGTGAGCAGGAATAAGACTTACTGACTTCAGTCAAGGAACTTGAAAGGAAGGAAGAGGCAAGTAAGTTGCTAAAGGCTATATGAAGCTGAGAAGAGCACTGCAGATCCCCCAAATTCTTATGGTGGGTTGTCTGCAAAATTCTACACCCAAGGCTGTAACAAAGAGTGATGATATCGGGGCTGTGCACATGCCAGGAGACAGAGATCTTCTGATGGATATTAGGAGGTGCTGGCGCAATGAATTAAGGTATCAGTTTATATCATAGAATCATAGAATATCAGAACATGATTGTTTCCCACATGAGTAGGCTTAGAAAAGGTGCACTTTTAAGACATGATTATATAAATAATTTTGTAGGGCATATCACGGATAAAAACTAAATCTTTACAGAATGGACTCTACAGGAGCATTTTCCAGTTGAGATGCCCACTGTGATTCAGATGAGAACTTCTAAACCTGCATTTAGAATTTGCTTAATGTTACACCTTTAAATATCATAAATAAAATCTGCCAAATAAAATAGCTCATTGCAAGAGCAAAAAGCCACGTTTTCCTAAACTGTTTATCTAAGAACCACGAGGCATAGATTTGTGAATTAAAATGCAGCTCTATAAAACATTTCTAACATTATGAGAGTTGAAAATTGAAAAAAGCCCAGGATGTGAATTGACAAGCCAAGTCATATTAAAGCGTAAGTGGCAATATTCCTGAGGCATGATATTAAAATTGATAAACACTGCTGACTCATATAGCAGAAGCCAGTATCTTCAGCAGAAACCACTGGAGCAGCAAGTATAAGAATTTGTACTAGATGGTTAGACCCTATCTAGTCAAGGGCGTATTGGCAAAGTAAAGCAACCGTAAAGCTGGCTTCATGCTTTTCATCTGAATTTTGTTAGTCTGCCTTGCCCTAGTGGCTTATATCTGTTGCTGTTTGAACAATTTGTTTTAGTCAACTCTTAGAAAACACCTCAGAAACATTAATGTGCAAAGAATTATCAGGAAAAAATAATTGCAGGCTTTACATATCTGCCCATAAAAACACAACCTTTAGGATCCTGAGGAAGTATTCCTTCAGCAGAGCACTCTAGAATGATGCAGCACTTTGGAACAGAGGGCAGCAGCAATAAACAATTACTCTTCTACACTAATGAAAAAAATCACTGAATTAATTGATAAGGAGGTCACAAAGACTTCAAACAATGGCATGCCAGTTCACATCTGTTCTCCACTTAAGAGCACTCATCATGAGTTATTCCTATGGTCATTTCCACATTTTCCTATCTAAAATCTTGTTCTCTGCAGTTCCTAAATTTTCTGGTAATGCAGTCAAATGAACATACATGGATGGAAAATATTCAAACATGATGACTGTATGACTTCCTCCAGCTTTATCCACTTTTCTGACAGCTTGGCTTGGTCTGAGTAGAGACTTTAGTTCTTCACATTCCTTCAGAGAACCCCTTCCTAATTTGCTACTTATTTGTTAAATATTTCATTATATATATTTACAATGTATATAAAATACACAAAAATATATACTATATTGTTTCACTTTGATATTGATGTAATGGGAACAGAACTGGGATTTATTTCAGAAATCTCATGTCAGTTCTCCATCAGGAGAAAATAATATGATCATTAAAATAACCTAGCTGAAAGAGATACTAGGAAGGAGAGGGAAAAACAGTGAGCCACTTTTCATCTTCACCAGCTTTAAAGGTCAGTACTGCTTACAAAAAATCTCATTGCCAAATCTGCAATGTGGCATTCATGTACAGTGAAACACACTCTTTAGGTCTACTGTAATTAGATCTCTTCCACAAGCTCTAATTTAGACCTTAAATTGTTTGGGTTCACTGGCATTGAAATGCTATACCCAAGTGTATGTTACTCAAGGCTTTCTTTGATGTCTTGTTTTTTGGCAGTTTCCTATTTATATGTTTTCCTGTCCTTTCTGAAACACGGTCACTTCTATAGAGTATTTTACAGAACTTGATCAGGTTAAAAAAATATAGGGGTTATATTTTCTATCAATTGTAGCAAATGTTGTCTGAATGCAATTTCTAGCATGCCTGTTGCAAACTGAAGCCTCTTCAATAGTATTTCCCTTTCCTCATATGATTTGCAGTTACTTAAGGAGCAGTTTATTGTGTTCTCTGATTTGATTCAATAATTTTGTGGTATGTCCCAGCAGTATTTCCTCCTGAGCTTTAGTAGCCTGCATATTGGTATGTTTGCATTAAAAAGACTTACACTTCCACGTTATCAAACTTGTAGTTACAACATCTGATGCAGACTGTGTAAATGATGCCTAAAATATTGCTTTTAAGGTCAGGAATAATTCTCTCATAACATGCATGATTTCTCTTTGTTTACCAAAAAAAAAAAAAAAGGAAATATAAAGAAGGTAGAGCAAAAATTTTGATTAATTGTCATTAACTTTTCAAGAACAGGAAGAATTTCATTGGTTTGTTCACATCTATCAAACCTTTTGTTCTTCAAGTAGAGGCATAGCAACTAAACTAGTACTAAGTCAATTCAGAGTGCCCCATTAAGTACAAAACATCTAGTTCTTATTTTCAAATATGCCTTCTACTGGTTGGCTCTACAAGGATAGCCAGCATAGAGCATCACGTTGAAATGGTCTTGCATTCAGCTTGATCTTCTAACGTATCCAGGGTAAAATAAATCATAACCTTTTCACCAGTTCCTCAGTGCACAGGTCATCAGATCTTTCCCTCCTCTCACTTTTTATCAGTTATTGAAGTCAAGCCTAGGGATAAAATCATCCCCTTTATTATTTCTGTTTGTACAGCTTTATAGCATCAGTGTGCGTTTGCAGGACAGGCACACAAAATTCCTGTTGTGGTCTACTCTCTTATTTCCCTGTTTGCTAAGGACATGTCTTTCAGTGCTTTTAGCAAAGATGTGCTGACCTCAAATTCTATTTCCATTTGTGTATTTCACTCTGTGGTGTTGATATGTGTCACCAGCACTGATGGGAATATACTCATAAGGAACAAAAAAAAGAACCCAACAACATACACGCTTGAATAGGATGAATATCTCCTAGTTAGAATTCCTAACAGATGACAAAAGAAATACTGCCTAACTGAACCATAAATAGGTGGATTGATGTGAATGAAAAAAAAAAATCAGTATTTTGACCTTGCCCCTGCTTTGCTGCTAATTATGCTAATTATTCTGAATGGTGGTTCTCTTCAAGAAATAATACACATACCCAAGGGAGCATGACACAGCCCTTTCACAGGATTCGTGGTTGTGATATAATAAAGGAGCCTGCTGCAGCTTAGACTGTCCTTTCCATGGCTCACGCTGCACAGAAGGAAACTACAGACTCAAGTATAACCATACAGTTTTCAGAAGGAAATTTAAAACTACCCATAACTGCACACGTGTACTCTTTAATACAGTTGTATAAAACACAGGCATTTATGAGCAAACGAGAAAGGAATTGCATGAAAGTAAGGAGATTCTCAAGTATCTTCAAGTTAAGAGTGTGCAAAGTATTACAGTTATTCTACAATAAATCCATTGTACGGTGTAACATATCATTGTTGAAAATGTAGTCAACCTTTACTTATTATCTCATACACTGGAAAACACCTGATGGTGTTTTGCTAATTAGGAGTAATATAATTGTACTAACACTTTACATATAAGTTAAAAGCCAAAGTTCTAAACAATTGCATGGTGCAAGGAAAGAAGAGTTTTCTTATCAGCTCATATGTATTTGGGTATTATTGACAACTTAATGAACATTATTTCAGAACACTGCCACTAACATCTGTGCACAGTTTCTTTTAACACGGTGAATCCCCTGATAGCCCTGAGCAAAGATTCAGTCAGGACATAACAAACTCCTACTAGTAGATGTGCTAGTTTCCACACTATGGTTTTTCCAGTCCAAGCTTGCTTACAGCTCTTATTTAGTACTCAGCAGCCAAAAGAGAGGCTTTCAAAGTATGAAGAGGTGTTTTCACACAATAGCATGGAAGAACCAAAAGAGTATATAAAATTTACACTGATGTTGCTGGCTTTAATTTCACAAATTAGCTGCCTGGATACTCAAGTGTATCCGCAAGAGTAACAAGAAACTTTCTCATGCCTACTTAAAGAACAATAAGTAATTACTTCAGTGATCATAAAAGTGAGCTACGAATGCAGAAGACTACTAAATCCTATGAGACCAGTGAGGGTGATGGGTTGAATACATTTATAACAATACACTTTATACAGCATATGCAAATTAATGCAGGAATGTTATGAAGACATCAGACCATCTTTAAAGAAGTGTGATTCTCTACGGTTTTATCTTTGTAAGAAAACACAGTTTTTCTTGGAACATATTTCTTTGAAGTTCTAAACATCAGCATGAAAAACTGGCTACAGCAAGCACAATTAGGAAAGCTGCTTTGCATCTTCTGGACCACCAGCTAAAGCCACTCAGTCAGTTTGGGGGCAAGCCTGCAAATTTTATTCCATCAGACAATAAAAAAACCTTATATCCATCTCTCTCTATCTCTCTTGCAAATGAAGTATCTCCTTACTCACATTTTCTTCCCAAGGTCAAATGGAATTTAATGAAAACAATTTACATTAACCATAAAAACAATAAAACAAACAAAATCTGAACACCTCTTCTTGAATAAAACAAAAATCGCACAAAAAGCAACAGACAGAAGTATTTTTTTTCCAGCACCAGCTCCCTTACACTATACATTTAGAACTACAAGCCTTAGTAATGAAATAAAGCATATCTGTACAGGATAGGAAAAGTGACAGAGATCACAAGGACCTTACTTTGTATTTTCCTGAACTTTTTGGATTTACATTTTTATTCATAACCTAATGTTCAACTCCACAAAATTTTAAGTAGCTTACATAAAATGAGTCAGAGAGAGCGAAAGAGATAAGGAGTAATTCAATCAGAACACGGGGAAAAAAAATTCTGCTTTGATTCAATAACACATTTTTGTGCACCAGTTAATAATTGAGTAGATTTTGCAATACTGAAAAAAATATATTTACATTATGCAATTAGAGAGAAGAAACCATATTCCATATATTTTAAAGGCATGAATATTCAGATAACCAATTTAGATCACTTAAGATTTGTCAATTCCCCAATCATTAGCACTCATTCTCTACACAAGGTCTCCTTACATAACCTCAGCTCAAGCATTAGAAAATGCAATTCCCCAAAGCATTAGTCACTTCTGAAAATTTAGGTCAGAGAAGATTTCTACACTTCAACATCAAAATGATATTTCCCTGAAAACTCACAGGGATTTGATTCTATTTCTTTGAAAAGTTCTAATGAATACAACAGAAAGCAAAGCACAATCATCAAACCTTTACCCAGGCCTCATGTCTGCACATCAGAGAAAAAGCTCAAAGAGAGAACTGTGGAAGGATGAGACCTCTCAGGTGACATGTGTGAAGTGAGGGAAAGGATCATACCAATTTCCAACAACGAAACTCCGCGAGTAGTTTCTTTAATTGCAGAGTATCTCATCTCCACTTACCATCTTAGAAAAGCTACAGCAGATTTCATAAGTGGTTGAAGCATTGTTTCTAAGACAGTACTAGAAATGCATATTAATAAAAGCAGAAATACCTCTCCCAGCCTTCTGGGTCAATGTCTTATGGATTGCGCACATTAGAAGCAAGTGACTCCCATCTCTTAAACTTCCCTTCTAAATTAAGTGAAAGTTAGATACAGAAGCATAAAGGGCTAATTTTTATTATTTTTATTTATTTTTTACACATACTAAGTAACAAGTAAAGGTTCATAGAACTCAATGATAATTGCAGAATCACAGAATGGTTTGGGTTGGAAGGGACCTTAAAGATCATCTAGTTCCAGTTGCTCAAAGCTTGAACACTCCCGGGGAGGCATCCACAACTTCTCCGAGCAACTTCTTTCATTGTCTCACTAACATCACAGAAAAGAATTTCTTCTTAATATCTCACCTAAATCTACTCTCTTTCTGTCTGAAACCATTACCCCTTTGTCCTCTCACTATGCTTCCTGAAAAAGAGTCCCTCCCCTTCTTTCCTGTAGCCCCCTTTAGGTACTGGAAGGCTGCTGTAAGGTCACCCTTGAGCATTCTCTTTTCCAGGTTGAACAACCCCAACTCTCTCAGCCTGTCCTCACAGGAGAGGTGCTCCAGGCCCCTCATCATCTTTGTGGCCCTCCTCTGGACTCGCTTCAACAGGTCCATGTCTGTCTTATGTTGGAGATTCCGGAGTAGAACACAGGACTCTTGCTGGACACAGCACTCTAGGTGAGGTCTCACCACAGCAGAGTAGAGCAGCACAATTGCCTCCCTTGACTTTCTGGCCACACTTCTCTTGATGCAGCTCAGGATGTGATTGGCTTTCTGGACTGCGAGTGCACATTGCTAGCTCATATCCAGCTTTTCTTCCACCAGTATCCCCAGGTCCTTCTACACGGAGTTGCTCTCAATCCACTCATCGTCCACCCTGTATTTGTGCTTAGGATTGCCACGACGGATGTGCAGGACCTTGCACTTGGCCTTGTCGACCCTCATGTGGTTGGCATAGGCCCACCTTTCAAGACCGTCAAGGTCCCTCTGGATGGCATCCCTTCCCTCCAGTGTGTTGAGTGCACCACACAGCTAGGTGTCATCACCGAACTTGCTGAGAGTGCACTTAATCCCATTGTCTGTGTCACTGACAAAGATGTTAAACAGCACCAGTCCCAGTACCAACCCCTTAGGAACATCACTCAGCACCGGTCTCCAGTTAGACATTGAGCTGTTGATTGCAACCCTCTGAGTGCAATCATCCAGCCAATTCCTTATCCACCCAGTGGTCCATCTGTCAAATCCATGTCTCTCCAATTTCGAGACAAGGATATTGTGTGTGACAGTGTCAAATGCTTTGCACAAGTCCAGGTGGATGACACCAGTTGCTCTTCCTCTATCCACTAATGCTGTAACCCCATCATAGCAGGACACCAAATTTGTCAGGCATGATTTTCCCTTAGTGAAGCCCTGCTGGCTGTCACCAATCACCTCCTTATTTTCCATGTGTCCTAGCATAGCTTCCATGAGGATCTGCTCCATGACTGTGCCCAGCACAGAGGTGAGACTGGGCTGTAGTGTCCTGGGTGTTTCTTTTTTTTACTTTTTAAAAATGATATGTTTCCCTTTTTCCAGTCAGTTGTAACTTCGCCAGACTGCCACAGCTTCTCAAATATGATGGACAGTGGCTTAGCAACTTCATCTGTTAGTTCCCTCAGGACTCATGGATGCATCTAATAAAGTCTCACAGGCTTTTACACTTTCAGGTTCATTGGATGGTCTCAAATCTGATCTTCTCCTACAGTGAGTAGTCCTTCATTCTCTCTGACTTTGCCTTCTGTGACTCAGGTAGTGTGGCTGGAGCACTTGCAAGGGAAGACTCATGCAAAGAATTGTTGAGTATTTCAGCCTTCTCCATATCCTGGGTAACCATGTCTCCCATTTCCTTGTGGTGAGGGCCCACATTATCCCTAGTCTTCCTTTTATCAATCATGTACCCATAAAAGCTTTTCTTGTTGGCCTTGACAACCCTGGCCAGATTTAATTATCTCAGGGTTTTGGCTTTCCTAACCCAATCCCTGGCTGCTTGGACAATTTCTCTGTATTCCTCCCAGGTTACCTGTCCTCAGTGAACAAGCGATATCACTGACTAGTTCCTGCTAGTTAAGTGTTATCAACACCCTTATAGTCACAAATCTAAAACACAGAACCATATGAGCTAAATTCTGTAACCCTCATAATCTCATCTGGCATCTTTTTAAATATGGATGCAGTATTTCAGAGTTAGCTACAAACCAGACCTGAAACAAATCAACAAACAAAAAAAATCCCCTATGAATCCTGTAGTCTTCATATTTATTTCTGCCTCTACGGACTAAAAAAAATGTCAATTTAACAAAGTGAGAGTAAGTGTGAAAGTGACATGATTGCCATCTTTAAAAATCTATTCTCTTACTAGCAGTTTGCTAGACTCACTAAGAAATAAGAGCCTGAAAAGGATTTTGAAAGTCTAGGTTTTAGTGCAGATTTTAGAATCCCTTTTTAGGACTTCAACCATCAGACAGAAATTCCACTATCCATCTATGACTCTGTTTCTAGCTTGAGAAAGATCAGCAGAGACTATATGAAGGTTAGTCTTCTCAGTTATATAATTACTTCAGGGAAATTATATTACAAAGACAACTGAGAAAAAAGTATATTAAAAAAAATGTGTGAAAAGCCCAAATTATTGTTCATTTTAAGCCCCTCTCTGGAGATGCACTTACATAATCATAAAATGTATAAATTTTAAGAAGTGTCAGTAGATCAGGACTGAGTTTTAAAAAACATTTGCACACTAGAGATACTAGAAGTATTTAACTGTGGCTTTAGTTCTGCTGCTGCAACAATCGTGTAAGAAAGATGTGCTTCCTTACAATGCAACTGTGGACATTACAACTTCTTCTTGCAAACCTTAAAGGACCCAGGAATATAATATTTTTAAAGAACTACTGAGGCTTATAAGGAAGGTTTGCAGATTAATATGCCATCTGAAAATTAATGTGCTTTTTTTAAAAAAAAAAGTTATATGGAAAACACACATTTATAATATATATACTATATATGTATTTATACATATAACATAGTTGCAAGTTTGTGAGACGCTCCTGACAACGTTCACCCAGTTTGAAAACTGATCCTTTGTTATCTGCTGTCAGCACCCTTGCATATTATTTCCTGAACCAAATGAATTTTTCTCCCACCCTTGTGCTACATGAATTGAGGCATCTTATTAGTGGGTCACTAAATTCCAGGCTTGCTTTTAATTTCCACTTGTTCCAATCAGTTAACTGTGAATAAAAAGAACAGCCTCTATTTAGTGTGGAGTTTCCATTTTCTGCCTCATTTAATTTTTATCTGCATAAAGTCAGAAATTCACCTAAATAACCAAATTATCCCACCCAATCACATAATCACATATCTGCGTAAGTTGAGAGCAAACTGAAGTATTTTTCTACCCTTGTTATCTTTGGTCTTTGCATTTGAAGGAGGAAAGCAACTATTTTCTGGGTGTTGTGTTTTTTTCCTCAGAGCTAAATTGCACTACTATCAGGCTGCTCTTCCTTCACACAATTCACTGGCACTATATATGTAACTTCTATATCCGTGTTATGACGTTCAAGTTGAGAGCCACCCCAGAAGCTTCAAACGATGCCCTAGGAGGTTACAAACACCACTAATAAGTACTGGCCCAGGTAGCTCTCATGTGGTTTATAACACGACTCTGCATACAAACATTGTACACTGGAAGTACTTTTCTTTCCTATTTTTTTTTTCTTAAAGCGTAACTAAAAAGTGCAGCAGTTTTTACTAGAGAGGTTGTAAAACATTGGTTTTAGAAGTAAAACTTACTTGAAGTAAAGAAATGCTTTGAACTTCCACCATGTCCCTGTCAAAACTTTTCTAAATTAAATCTGTGGGATAGTAGTATCTGTTATGCTAACAGCAGCTAAATTCACTGTTTTATGTGACAGGTAATCTGGTAAATTTTCCTGTAAAAAGGCTGTATCACAAACAGCACAAAACACACCAGCCTCTCAGACAAAAAGCTCCCTTTTAATTTTAAGATGCTGTGGCTAATTATACTGCATTGAAAACAATTTCCTTGTGTACAAACATCGAGACGCACAGCCTGAATGCCAGTCTACTTTTGTATTATGTAGGTATGGATAATTTTATATGGTAGAAAAGTACAGATAATTCACAGTTTGTGCTCCATTTGCCCCTCAAATACTTTAAACCACTTACCTGTGGAGAAAATATGCCTGTTTGCCCAATAAACACATATCAAAGTTCTTTTATTTAAAAAGTTTTTCTGTTTTCTAGGAGACTTTTATGTGCATACAATCAAATTTAAACAGGCTTTGAAAAAGAAACGAAACCACAACCCATTTTCTTTCATTTGATACTTTACCACATTAAACAAACAGAGAAGCTTGTCTTATAATTCCCAGAGTTTTAATTCCATGAACATCAGCAGAAAGGTTGTATTCTTCTGTCAGGTCATCAAGCAATTAGGTCATAAAAGACGACCTTTCTCCAAATCTATTGTAATTCCTTGAAACTGTGGGCAGAGGTATTCCACAAAATCTTAGGAAAAGCATGACACCAATAAGATCCTCTACAAAGCCTCATGAGAAGCAGTGTGTAAAATGATGAGCCTCTGCCAGTCTCCTGCACAGGAACAGAACACTTGTGCCCCTCGCAGTGGCACAACAGAGGCAGAGCTTATGATGAATCACAGCAAAAAATGTTACGTGGTAACTACCTACAGAATAAATTGCAATTTTTTGTGCAGTAAAACCACTTGATAAATTGCTTTTATTGTGCACCTCTGGCTATCTTCACCTGCCCTCTGCCCACAAATTCATCTCTCTCTCTGTACTATTTCTGACATTCCTAGGTATCAAAACCATAAAGCACAGCTACTATCTAAAAATTATCACCCGTCTAAGAGCAAATCCTTGTTTTCTCAATATCCATGATTTTTCTTCCAAAAAAAACTTTAAAAACACTACTTAAAAAACAGCAATTAATTTGAACACATTACTGACCCTCAGGAAGAAACGCTCTCAAACTCTGCATCTCCGTGCACTTTCCACAGCTGAGGGAATAGCTGACAGAAATGTCACTTAACTTTACATGTCTAGAGAATGATAGCTTCTAAACAACCTTTATTGTCAGTGGAGATAAACAGACACTCCCCTTGTATCTTGGGCACTAACCTTAGGACGATCTTGACCACATCCTAGAAAGACTTTTTTCTCTTCACTGACTACAAAGCAGGGGTCTACACCACCGGTTCACACATGGATGCCTGTGTTAGGAACGTTTTAGGTAAGATATATCGTACCCTCAGTGTAAAACAATGAAGCACCTCGGTCCTGTTTACCATTGCATTAAGTTACGTAATGCAGAAGAGTAAATGGATAAAATATAGTGAACACTATTAGCAACAGAACGTAATTCACATACCATGGCTGTGACATAGAAAAAACCTGGGCGTGTTGGGGATTTTTGCAGTGACTGACTGTTGAAAAACTACAGCTTGAAAAATACTAAAGGTAAAATCTTCAACTAGAGTGTTATTTCTAGTTTCACACAAGAAGAAGAAACTGATCTACAGAAAAAAACCCAGTGTTTAAGTACTTTCAAATGCTGCAGGAAAATATGAAATATTAAATGGTTTGTAGCAAAAGCCAATATTCTAAGATAACTCATTACCACGTTAATTAACAAAAAAAACCACAAAAAAGCAATGTTGGACAAGCATTAAAAATTCTGCTGTCTAAAACTATCACTGAGGAAAAAAAAGGAAACGTAAAAGACAGCAGGTGAAACCATTTCTTGAATAGCACCTAACTCCTATAATTTTTCTCCCTCTTTCAAATGTCGACATAGATCCTTGTTTATAGCCCCTATGTTGTTATTGGCATATGAAAGGCTCAGGAAGGAGTGAGAATTTTTGTGCTATTACTAGAAAAACCAACTAGTAATAGAACTAGACTGAAGATAAGAATCAGACCTGAAAATAGCAAGTTTATGTTCTTTAAAATAAATAAATTTAAAAAATAATCTTATTCAACATCTAAAGATAACGTTGATTCAGTATGCCTTGTGATAAGGCTGCTGCATAATCTTCAGGGAACAATCTTTTACTTAAGAAACCTCTTATCCATCCTTTATGCCCAAAATTTAAGCAGAGTGAAGGCTTTGTAAAGCGGACTTAATAACATGCAGTAGAGACTGAAAGCCCAAGAAGACTGAGCCAAAATATAAGAGACACCCCCCCCACCGTGGTCTCCAATATCTTATTAAGCAGCCAGCTGTCTGTAATAAGGGTTGTGGAGAGCAAACAAAATGAAGATCATCTTTGTGGAAACGCAAGCGTTTCAGAGCCAGCACAAAAGTGTCAGTTCAATGTGTTGTAAAGCTAGCTTCCCAATAAATATAAGAAAAGGTCATTTTTGATTGAAAACAGCATCTTGATAATAAGAATTATCTAATCGAATTGTGAACATGCTCTTCTTTTACTACCAAGATGTAATAAGTAAAGGACCATTTGTGGAATGGAGGTTTCTATTTAAGAGATTTTTCACAAGTTACATTCAAGGAAGCAACCAGCATTGTTTTTCCTGCCTCCTCTTATGGAGAACATGGCGAAGCTTTGACTGAGAAGCAGTGAAACCTAACGAAATATTTTCATTTTGTGTGCAATCACTACCTGCAACACCCAAAAGTGATAAATTATATAATGCATCTCACCAGTTCTCTTTCCTGTTTCACAAATGTATCACATTTTACTCCTATTTAAAATAGCACAGTGTAGTATATAATACAATTATTTGCATTCACTCAGAAAAGTCTGCACTACATAAAAAGGAAAAGCTACCAAACGGAATCCAGTGTATTCTTTAGGTTTTGATGGGTGGTCCCATCAGGCACTGTGAGACTTTGGCCCTACTCGTATGTCCACACTATACTGGACCACTGCCTTTTGGCACTGACGAAACAGCTGGTATTTCTACAGTACCATTGAATCAATACCATAGAGGCATAAAAATAAGTGCATCAGTACAAAAAAGATCTACATACATAGTCTTGCAGCCCAAATTGTAAATTATTTTAGAGGGATTGATTACTTGAATGTTACAATAGAATATACCATTAAAGATGCATTAGAAGTTACAAAACTAGCAATTTCACTCAATGTTAGCATGGTGCAAATTCAGTCTATATTTCATATGGTTATGCTTATACCAAGGGACAGGGAGAACTTTCTGCACCAGAACTGTGCCCAGGCACACACCACTGACATGGAAGAAGCCCAAACAATGCAGGCATGAAGAGAGTTGCAGAATGCATTTCAAACCAGAGACTGCTGAATGTTTCATATTGTCTCATTCACAGATATTTTTTTAAAACTGCGGTTTGAATAAAACTTAGATTTTACAAGCGAGTCAAAGAAGGTTGCTCTGTAGACTAAATCAAACTTCATCTCTCTCTCTTCTGATTTTCAACTAGTATTTTCACATAACTTCTTCTGCTCTGCCAGCACCTCCCAGAGTATTTAATGATAGAGGACAATGAGGGAGAAAAGATCCCCATGAAAAGTTTTAAACAAATACTGTAGAGAGAAACATCAGTGGCTGAGGAATTCCAGTATCAGAATATCTGGGTGAGGTCATAGCAAACAATGGTTTTCCTTGTGGGCAGAGGACATGGGTTGCACAGAAGATTTTTCATTAATTCTTTACTGCAACATTTTTCCAATACTCCTTCTCCTGGGAATTCTCATAAAGGCCTGTATGGATGACACTACCTCAGAGAGATGCAGTTTGAGCAAACTGAAAGGCACTGAAGAACTCTATGTACATAGAAGATGGTCTAACATGCTGGCACTTGGGTAAAAGCGAAGAGAGAGCACTGGTTGTTTGTTTTTCATACTTGATTTTTTAAATAAAGTTCAGGAAGCTCTGGAAAGGTTAAAGTTACTACTGGATGACTGCCACCGTGTAGCAGAGACCAGGCAGGTAATTGTGCCTAATTAATTACAGACTAAGTTTAATTCACCAGATGAAGTCTTGCAGGAGCTGTCAAGAAACACTGCCTTGAGGGGCTCAGGATAGACAGTCTTCAAAAGCTTTATTTCACTTCTGAAAAATTTCTGCAAGTGCACCAGAAGGCAGTTTAAAAATTAGGGGTTTTTTTTCTACTCTAATGAAGCTTTAAAAACACTGAGGATTGGTGATCAAATTCAGCACCTTCCAAGAGCCAAGGAACTACAGTATGTTACCTAACAATGTGAACATAGAGTATCTTCTGAATGTGTCTTCTGAATATGACCATTAGTTTTCCAGATTACTTTGTTATTTTACACAGTATCACTTGTTTTTGAGAACTAGCAGTAAATTAAGCCAGTCAGGAGTTTCTAGAACACAGTAAATTATTTCCTTAACTACCAGTAATCATGAACGCTCTATTTCCACAAAAGCAGCACTAGCATTTGATTTATTTCTATCCATAAGTTAACGTCATGTTATAGCAAGGAAGTGTAAGAGACAACCTGTCAAAGTGCTTTCCACACTACAACTAGGATGAAGTGAAAAAAACAGTTCAGATAACAGCAACAGTTGTCTATTTGCTCATTCAGAGTTTTCCAAACTTTTTTTGATTCATAGATACAGAAGAGTTTTCCATGGAAGATACAGCTCCTTTTAAAAGATTCATATCCACGTATCTCTGAAAGCACCATGTGCATTTGGCTTTTTTGTTCCCCAACACAGAGGCCTCAAAAGCAGCAGAGGGTCCCCTGAGCCTGCAGACACGTGGGAAGGAAGGTGAGCCTGCTGCTCCCTTGCACACCTTCCTTCCTCAGATTGTCTTCAGGTGTGCTTCAACAAATCCCTAAGCGCAGGAGGTGTTTGTACGCATCTGTACAGTTTGAGCTATATAACTGAGCTATAACTTGAGCTATATATTTGCAGTGACTACCTAAAAACCAAGCAAGCTACATCTCATGAGTGAAAGATGCAGGTCAAGTCAACCTGTGCCAGCAAGGTCCTGCTGACCAGCCAAGGTGGGGACACACATCTGCCCCAGGCCAGGCCCGTTACCATAATCCCCACCCATTTGGCCCCAAACTTCATTTTCAATCTCTTCTACTTCACCAGCTCTCCCAAGGACACAGCTGAAAGTACTGAGGCTTTGCTCCAGCCGCTCTCCTCTGCGTATGGGCCCTGGAGGCAGAGGTTTCCTACAGCACCAGCCGTTCCTGAGGACACCAGAGGTGCAGGAGAAAGGCCGGAGCCTCTGCCTGAACATGCCTCTGGATCAGCTGAGGGAGGCTCTTCACTGGGGAGGAGGTGCAGCCAGAAACACGGCCAGCTCTGGCGTGACCAGCTCCTGCAGCTCGCAGGCTCTCGAGCGGTCAGGAGAAAAGTCCTGCATTTCATCTGCCTTGCCACAGGGAAGAACGATTTTACCATTACCAAATATCAACAAAGACATAACCTGTACAAACTTCCTCCCAATACCTGAAATGCTACACCTGTGAGGTGGCACAGCATGCACACTGCAGCACAGCGTCACTGCTCCCACATGTCATAGCCTCTTGGTTTTTTTCTTTTTTCCTCTCATTGCCAGATTTTACATTTCTTGTCACTCCCAGCACTTAATAGCTGTTTTTGTAGTCAAACCCTGCTTGAGTTATACAGCAACTCCTTGTTCTAAGATCCATCTCATGACTGCAGTGTACATGTAGGATGGTTTTATGCATCCGAGTAATAATTTGAAAAATAAGAGAAATGCAACGTATTGTTTAAGTAGCTTGAGAAAGGGTCAGTATTCTTCATTTCAGTAACATTCTTAGGGAGAATGACTAAGATACACATGACCACACAGACTAATGTTTTGAAGATGGCTCTTGTGGTTTTGGTTTGGTGGGTTTTTGTTCCAAACACAAAGTAAAATAAGTGAATGGTATTTACTTTATCCAGTTGTAAGAATTGCTCTGAAAAAACATAAATCAGGTAAGTCAGCTTAACTTACAAACAGTTTCATAGGCTGAATTCTATGATACAAGCAGGGACTGACCTCTTTGAGTGGCATCGGTGCAGGATTTTACCATTAATTGTCTTGGTAGCTACTCCAACCAGGCAAACCAACTCATGGAGGATGTTTCACAAACTTCCTTTCACAAGCTTCCCCCAATAACTCTATGCTGGAAACTGAGATGCCTTGACACTAGACTAACATGCAACAAGTTTTATAATAAAAAGTCCTTCAGAAAATGATTAAGGCAATCTAGGTCTGGAAGGACACCTATCTCAGGTTTTATGGACTCTAATGTAGGGAAGAAAACCTGGACTGCACCTGTCACTGCCTGGCATTGGCTCTCAGCAGCCAGGCTCTGGTGAGATAGATCAAGCTGATTTCTACTGGCACTGCTGCCTCTGCCCTGCATCTTCACACATAATGGGTTGCCCCGGCAAAGGATACCATTCTGCCTGACTCCAAATTCAAACTCCTCCACTGACCTTTCAATTTGTCTTGAGAGACTCACTTTATCTCTCTCTTTTTTTTTATTTTCTTTTTTATTTTAATTAAGACTTAGGCAGAGACCATTTCGGTGCCATCTTCACATAGTGTGCTTTAATGCTGCAGCTGCTGATGCTGCTCCTACTGTCAGCAGCACAGGAGCAACCATGACTTTGAGCAATCGGTTCCTTCAGAACAAACTGAAAACAGGAGAGTGGACTGCAGCAGCGTCACAAAGCTTCACACAGAAAGCAGAGCACTTTGTGGAAGGTGAACAGCTCACCTTGTGTTTGGGTTTTGGAGGAACCACATTGGCAGCATCAGCTAATTTGAATGCAGGCTCCACTTCAGGCAGCACCGGGGCTGTGGATGCTGGAGGGAGAGAGTGAGCTCCTGTGATTCTTTACAGCTGTGCTGCTGGAACTGCTCAGGGCACTGACCTCTCACACTGAGGAGGGCAGTGGCCCACTAAAGCCTGTCTGTAGGGCTTTGTCTCAGCGGCTAAACACAGCTAAGATCTTTTCTGACATCTTTCTCACTCAGCTGCACTTTTGTTACTTCTTTTTATGTAGGCTGTCTTGTTTTTTCTAAAATGTTGAATATTGTAGCTGGACTCCTTAAATAAACTTTCATCACACGGATGCAAAGAGGGGAAATGGAAGGAAACTTAAAAGAAACACGAGATTTTGCAAGTAGCTTTGATGTTCTCTAGCTTTTTATTTATAGAACACAGATTAACTTCCTTTTGTTAACATCTATTGTTGTTTTATAATGGGCACTGCAAATGCTTTGATAAATGAATTGAAAGAGTTTGCTGCAGATCCATGCTAAAAAGTGGGTTCCGTGAAAAAGTGTTTCTGACTGAAAAATGGAACAAGAAAATTTCATCTGATTTGGAATGGTTATGAAATAAAGTAATTGCTTTGAAGCTGTGAAATGCAATTTCTTTACTCATATGTAACTCATAAAATTCAGCCTCAACCTAACCTACATATCTGCACAAACACAGCCAGTAAGTGTACTCTTTAGCTATTTACCCTACAAATCTCTTTTCTTGTGCTTTTGCATCTCTGTTTTTAGTACCTCTTTATAACACATTGGGATATTTTGCTTCTGAGGTGGATGTCAGACTCTTTGTTCACTAAATATGGACCTATTTGAAATTTTCTATAGATGTCTAGAATCATCCTAAAGGCGGGAAATATTCTGAGACTTCCCAGAATCATTAAAAAGAATTAGTAGTGAAATCTATTATGAATGAGGCTAGGTATATGCAGAAGGGGCTACTGGGTGGCTACTACTATTCCCTCTTCTTATTTCCATTCTAGTACCTCATGCTGTTTTAATACCTGTTGCTCTCCTCAGTGCCACTGGTACTAATACCAGTACTTCATTCAGAGGAGGTTTTCAATTCAGGACTCTCACGAACACACAGATAACATGAAACTCAAATGACAAAGGACTAAAACAGCACAAGTGCTGAGGCACCTAACGTGCAGTTTAAGTGGAAGATAGTGGCCCAGATCCACAGAGGATGTTTCACAAACTTCCAGCTGTCTCCACAAGCCATATCTGTACAAATACATTAAACAGGCACAACATCAAGGTCTACTGGTAGGTATATAGTAGTTATTTATAGAAGTCAGAAAGCAGTTGTAGATAAAACACCCTTTTCAGTTTGTATAGTGTTCAAGCCGCCATTTACCATCGTGCAGACTGAAAATGACTTATCTTCTCCATCACTATCCCTTTCAATTGCTCATTTTCTGGTCTCCCACAGCTGCATTCAGCACAGTGCTGCAGCTCCTTTTATTGAACCCAGATGTCCTCTTGCGAGGTAGCAACGTGCATTTGAGTCTTCTCAGGCCATAAAGGAAACTGAAGTCAGAACCTGAGAGCACTGGATGAATGCTCCAACTGTGAGGCTACATGTAAAGACCAGCAACTTGACTGTGTAAAAGAAAAAAATTAGTAATTGGCCATATTCAAAAGGACCATTTTCAGAGATTAATTCCAGATTTGAAGTTATGAATTTCAATCTTCTGGATCTCCTAAATCAAGTGTTCAAGAAATTATCTAATTTGTGAAAGATTACCCTCCTCCACAGCATAAATTTGCAAATATCCTTATCAAAGTGCATTTTTTTTTCTCAGATCTATATGATCATATGACTACACCCCTTTGCTATTTGCTCTTCCAACTAGCTGCAAGTGAAAAAGCAGTGTGATTTACCATTTCATCATCTGAAAACACCAGTTAAGGACATATAGTAAACTTTAGGTTACTGGAATATCCAGCTTACTTTTTAAAATTTATTTTTAAAAAGAACCTCCTTTTCCAGTCTCATAAATGATTCTTATTTCATTTGCAAGGTTATTTCAGAATAGAAAAATATCTCTTTTTTCATTTGTTTGTAGGCTCTTTAAACGATTCAGGGCTTCTTTCTTGGCTACCTCTTCCAGTTTCTTAACTGGCCAGATGAGTGAAAGGCACTCAAATGATTAGTACACTCCTTTTATTCAAATTTTTAACTACGTCATTTTCAGTATTTAATGATTTTGAGCTCAGTTTTGCAAAGATAATATTTAGGGAATTGGACACACTAGTTGGCTGCCATTCCTCTCCTCTTTCAGCTGCTTTTTCCTGCAAGCAGAAAGCTCTTTCATCTCAGCTTTTTAACCCCAAGGACTTGAACTCTATTTTTAGTCTCTGTATGCATTACCAGTCTAATGCATTTAAAGAACCTATCACAGATGTCTAAAACCTTGGAAGTAATTAATTAAGTCCTGCTATTTCCAGACTGCACCAAAACAATTTGTCATTGCATGTAAAATGGTATAATCGAGTAGTATAAATGTTTTCAGGCCAAGTCTTGCTATGAATTATTTAGTTCATCTCTCCTAATTAAAGACCTATCGGAGGATTAATGTCTCATAACCTGACAAACTACTTTACTAAGTAACAAATTATCCATATAATGACCTCAAACTAAATTTATATAACTGGAGTAGTAATTTACATAAGTATACAAAATCCATTGAAATTGAGAGTATTCTTCCTTGATACTCAAATCATACGCTTTCAGTCTGCATTCAGGAAAGGAGTCTGGGCCAAATGTAAATCTATACTGGAAAAAAATACTCACTGGATGTCTGGTTTTTTTCAGCATTTTTACAAGTATCAGTTTATAAGGACTGCTTCTATGAAGACAGCGAGATAACACAGTTATGCTGTGAAGTGAAAGCACAGATGCCCTCATGGAAATACGATTTATTTTTCCTCCATAAAGGCATGCAACACATGTATTTCCTGGTTATAGAATTTGTGTTATAAACCTACAGCATATGCTATGCACCTGAAAGTAGTTGTGAACCGAAAACAATGTCAATGGTTCAAACAGATAGTGAAAGATGAAACAGGTTAATACAGAAATATAGAACAATGTAGACAGATGAAATATTGCCTCAAGTAGAACAATGGCCTATATGATGTAATGAGGAAGCAAGATGCAATGCTATGCTTCCACAAACAAAATGTTCAGAATTGTTTAGTTGCCAAAAATTGATAAAGCAAAATATTAAGAGTAAAAAAAACTGGCTATAGTAAAACAACACAGCAATGCTTCATAATGTCTCCCTCTGCCTCCAAGGGCCCCAGCTGTCTGCATTTCCAGGACTGGAAACCCAGCTCTGATCCAGCCCAACTGTGTAACTGTGCCTTCAGTTTCTGAGAAAATAGGTTGGGATAGAGAGTTGCATGAAAGACTGGAAAGACAAGAAAAGAAAAATTACAAATGGGGCACAGTTGCTGAGATGGAGCTTGTTAGTAGCTCAAGGATTCAGGAGGGAAAGTAAGTCAACTTTGAAGAGGGAAAGGTGCACCAACATGGAAATGCATAAAATCCTAAAGGAAAAAGCCACGGCTACTGGTCAAGCGAGTTGGGAATCATCGGGTCAGGGGTGTGAGCTGCCAAGGACAGCAGTGATGACAGAGCTGGTGGCAGATGGCAGCTCAGCAGCGCTGCTGAGCCAGTGCCGGGGGCTGCAGCGGCTGACCCTTCCCTGCCGGGCTCAGCCTGGCCCGAAGTGCCGCATTCCCAGCCCCACAGCTAATGCTAGTGCTTACCGGGTGACGCTTGGCCTAATAGCTCATTAAATCCCACCTATCTTCCGTGTGATATACATCCCACATTCTCTGTCTTTTTGTACCAGCTAATAACACCTGAACAAAGATCCAAACTGGCAAAAACGCCTGCCACTTTTACATTTCTTCCCCTGAACGCATGACCTATTTCTGTTAAATACGGCAGATCAGGCTATGACTGGACAACTTCTGAGTCCCAGATTTTCAGATTCTAAGCCCAATTACAACTCATTTCTTGTTTCTTTTCATTCTGCTTTTACCAGGCCTCAGTTCTCAAAATTTTTTACTAAAAAGAAAAATAAACGTCAACTTGTCTCCCTTTAGCAGATGCAGAAGGAATTACCATCAGCGTACATAACCAGCCTGACTGGAGACAAAAGCACTTAGACTACATGGAGAAGAGAATTTATTAGGTCCCTCTGTCTTTGATCCTGCAAACCCTGCTATAATACATGTAATTATAACAGACAATTTTGAGTAAAAACACTTGCATTCTTATATACACCAAACACCCACAAGAAAGATGAAAAATAGCCAGTCAAACCATCTTACTTATTTCATAAATAGAAAGGGACAAACAAATTTGGAGCTGACTTCTGTAGTTTAGAGGAGAGCACATGAAAAAACATGTTTTACTGAAGAACGCATAGCAGGAAGGCTAGTGAATTCCCCAAATCTGTAACCAACGTGATTTTATTACTCATCCAAATCCAAAATTAAAACAGAGGAAAAAGTCCAAAATGGAATGAAATTTGAGAAACACACAGTCCTCCCTGACCAGGGATTTAACAAGCTCCTGAATTACCTCAACTTACAAAATTGCTTCTTATGAGGAAAAAGCCCTTCAGGTAATAGACTAGATGCCTCTAGAAAGTGGGCAACGGTTAAAAAGAATAAACACTAGCAAACCTAACAGAACAGTCTTCCTTAGGGTTTGGTTTGTCATACTCTTAAACTAGAGCATGGCATATCTTCCAAATACATAATACAAGATTTACAATACTCCTCTATGAAAAATGGAAGCAAAGAAAAATAAAACACCTTTACCATATTCTAGACATATGAAAAAAATATTATATGCTGTTAAAACTACTGGAGAAGTCTATTTTTAAAAGTCAGAATAATCACAATGCAAAATATGCTGCAGTTTTTCTTTGAGTTAATGCTCAATAAAATGTAGAGAATAACATGGAAAATAAAGTGCCTTCAAATCAATTATAACTGTCTTAGTATTATAAATTTGCTGTTTAAGAATGTCTATGCTTCTATAAAAATATCCCTCCATCTTTAGAATTCAGAAAGCATCAGCTTCACTGCAGGTCTTTTATAAAGGACACTCATAAGCTACACATGCACAGAAGCACTTCTGCAGAGTTGAAGGAAAAAAATTACATCTGTTTTGCATGGTTCACCTTTTTCAGGGCCCTAGCTTTTATGTATCTCATACAGCTTGTCCTTTATACCAACTAGTTGTTCTAACACCCAGTGGCAGACCTGTGTGCCATTCAGTTTGACTGAGCCCAGTGATACAATGCACACCTGCTTCCCCAGCTGCCAGGTAAAACCTACTTGTGATATTCCCTGCTCTGCCTGCACTGCTTCTGCCCTATCCCAACAATCCCCAGTGCCAAGTTCAGCTTGGCATGTCGCACAGCACCTTGCTAAGCAGAAATTTAGGGAGACTTGAGGTTAGCAAATAGTACAAACGAGCACTGACAAATTATTTTTGGTGGACTTCTGTATTATTTTAACCATTTTCAGAAGTAGCGTGTTGAGTTGTGCATTTTGACACCTTTAATACAGAGAATATATTTGAAAGACTTCCATGGTGTGTTTTGGTTATGCTTTGAAAGGTTTGCTCCTACAGTTCTGGAGGGTAGAAGAACTTCTTGAAAACAGCAGAGGCAAAATGCAACAGGACAAACTCTTGTGTTTTCTACTGGGAGTTGCAAGGTCAATGCTGATTTAATTGGAGATCTAGGGAGCACAGCTTTCCCCAGAGGTATAAAAGAGAAAGAAGCTGCAAGGAGATTTCTTCTCATGAAAATTTCAATTCAATCAATATGAAAGCTACACACCTGGATCAAAAATGGCAGGGAATCCTCAAGGACTCTTCTTACAAAGAGCTCACATAATCTTAAAGCTGCCTTTGATAGCATGAGAGATGATTTTGCAGCTTTGAAAATGCTGAAAGATGTATTAAAAAATCAATGTTGCTAGGGTCTTTAAAACTAATGTTAGGCAGTGACATTTCTAACTATTTTGAATCCTTCCATGCTGATCTCTTTCTTCACCAATAAGGTTCTTCCTAGGAATGCTACGAGTTCCCTAAGTCCTAATGAGGGTACCTGAGCAAACATGAGGGTGGAGGGCCACCCTGGGACAACTCAGCATATTACCTTGAATAAGAGTTTGTGCTAGAAAAATGTTTAACATCCCAGAACGCTCAGTGTCTGTGTGTGTGTCTCCCTCTTTTTTTTGTTTTGCCATATGTATTTTAAAGAAAGTCCTGACTGATTTTTGTCCTCCAAAGGCTAAATTAAAAAATCAATCAAACAAGCAGGCATTACTTTGGTACTCTATTATAGTTGCTGTATTGAAATATTTTCATTTACAGCATCACCTCAGTTGGATTTGTTTTCATACAAACTTTTACTAATAGCAAAGCTGTTTCATCCTAATCCCATTTTAGACCGAATTTTACAGGTCTAGTTCAAAGCAGGCCTCATACTACTAGGAGAGCTGGCCTGCATATTGGGAATTTAGCTTGAATTTGACTAGCACTTTTTAAAATTTGTTTGCAGTAAGTGGAAATCTATATATAGTGCATGCAACATTTTATTAAATTTTTATGTGTTATATTCTATTCTTTCATTACATTTTTAAATATGAAAAAGAAAACACTTAGAAAATAAAGGAATGGTGTTTAAAATTATCTGAGATTTGTGAACTACACCATTAGCCTGATCAATTCCCTGCTTACTTCAAGGGGTTTGATTTAGATGACCTTTAGAGGTCTCTTTCAGCCCAACACATTCTGTGATTCTATAAGTGCATTTAGATTTTGTTAGTGAAACCTTTTTACTTTGCTTTACTTATGCAGTTTATTTTGGAATGCATCAGCACTGATAATCTCTTCAGAGAGATATGTGCTCAAAATCCAAACCATTTAAAATTACGTAACTATCAGTGGGCATGTGTAATAACATGAATATTAAAAAATTTCTGCCCTAGTTCTAAGCTTATTTATTCATTTTCTTCCCTTGTGTGGAATAAATGGATATGCAATTTGCTTAGGATTTTTGTTTAGACTTAATCTACATCTGACAAAAGGTTGCTCAATGGACTTCTTGGATAACTAAAAAATCTGACCAAATTAAACAAATTGTTGGTCTTATCAGATTTGTCTATTCTTTATACATATATAATGCACACACAGATAGAGTTATATTTAACCCTCCAAGTCATCCTTTACTCTGCTATCTTCCCTTACGGTGATGCTATCATCTCTGGATCCCATAAAATGGAGCTATTTCATCTTCCTTACTGGACTGCAATGAAGTTGTATGAAAAAGCTGTATCACCACTTGCCAGGTCACCATTCCCAGTTACAATATTTAAATGTTTTTTTTAAAAGGACTGTATTTTGCCAGAAAAAAAAAGCACCTCATAAGTGATGTATAACTCTTACAGCATAGCAGTATTTTCCAGATACTGCATCTGTTTGAGTCTGGATGCGAAAGACTGAGAAATAATGGAGGTCCACTGTTTGGGGACAGTGCCACCAATTACCACTTTTTTAAACCATGGCATTTACTACCAGGGAAACTGAAAGTGCTTACAGCTGAGTCAAAATACTATAGCTCACACACCAGGGAGAATAAAACTGTTATTTTAAATAGAAATATTCGCGACATTATGATTTTTCCAGGCTCTAACATTTTTGAGTGCTGTTGATCCAAAGGTGACTATTAGGGCTGGAACTTGCATGGGCAGGCTTGAATCTGAGAGCATACACAACTTACCAATTTGACTGAAATAAAGCAGAAACTGTGATGAGGCACAGACCTTATATACTTAATAATAAAGGAGAAAACCTCCGAACAACCCTTTGGACTTAAACTTTGGTCAAGGTTTAAGAGTCATTGCCATTTGAGATCAAAAGTATTACTGAAAGGCAGTAGGACTAGACAGATAAACGATATGGATGGTGTGAGATTTCAATTTGACTGACTGACTGCTTGAATCAAATCGTTAACACTTTATCACTATGAAAGGAGACATAAAAGCTCAAGACTTGATTATGAGAGAAAATACAGCCACAACCTGATATGCCAATTAAAAGAGTAAAAAAGATCTCTGGTTGTAATGTCATGGAAAGTAGTTCCCCCAAAGTATCACTGGATTTAAAATATGACTAGCAGTAAGTGACCTACCTTTTATTTTAACTATCAGCTGAAAGTTTTCACAATCCCAGAGGCTAAGTGTGAACTTTCATGCAACCAGAATCAAGTGCATCTCACACACTTCTCAAAAGGCAGTTATAAAAAAAAGACAAGTAATGACCACAATAAAAACCACCACAGAAAGCCTCTCCCTCCTCAAGTAAAAAAAAATTAACACTGTTCTGTACTGTAATCTTTACATGAGATCAGTTTTTGCTACCGATCAGTCAGATCCAAGCTTTTCTCACCCTTTCTCCCATCCTTCTAGATTTACCAATGCAATAATTTGAAAAGTTTGTGAATCAAGTGGTTTGTTCCGTCATTCCCAGTCTCATATAACATTCCCATGGAGGCTGAGACCAGTAAGTGTCACGTGAAGAAACTGTATCAGTTCTTCAGAAGCACTGAAAATAACTTGAGATTAGTTCAGAAAAACTAATCTCCTCCCTTTACCTCTCTGCAGGCATGAAGTCATGCACAATCTGTGAGAGCCAGAAAGCCGGGCCACTTGGGTCAATTTGATGTCTCAACATCTCATTTTGGGGAATATTCACTTTAATATTAACATAGGACAATGGCAGAAGGATTAAGAAGCCAGGAAGACTGAGGTAGATACCCCTGTAACTACTCAAAGTCAACTAGGAGTCATGAAATCATGTATATCAACAGTCATATTGGGAGTAAAGTTTTTGTTGTGCACTACAGAACTGGTGAAAATTTAAACCTTTTTAACTGACATCTAGTGAAGGAGTTGAAGTAGGACCAGATCTCCTATTTCTGACGCTGGATATGATGAATAGCAAAAGTTTAGAGGAATATTCTCCTTGCTACTAACATAATTTTAAGTTTCTTATATTAGATAAAGGCCCTCTTGGACACCTCTGATGTTTCATTGTCTCTGGTGGCTCTGCCAGCCTGCACTTCCTCATTCACTCTCAAGAGTTCTGTCTGTCCAAGTGAGAATCAGTGATGGGTACTCACTCTCTCGCACACCCATATTTTTGTGCCCAAGCTCTGCTAAAAAAAATGGAGAAATATCTCTTCCTGGCCTGTCACGTATCTTTTCAGTCTGCAAAGACTCAAGATTTTCTTTCTGCATTTAACAGTATGTGAAATTACACAAGAGCACAGGAGAACATTAAACACAGAGAGAAACTGAAAATAAAATATGCAGAAATAGGTCATCTTCTTGATCCTTAATCTGTAATTGAATGCTACTACTACCTCTAAAAATAATGCTAAGTCATGTAGAATATTATAGAGATGTCATCTAATAAAAAATAAAATCCCTTTAAGAATTTAAATGGCAAGAGCCTTGTGCCGTTGACAATAGGCTTGTCCCAGAGAAACAATCATGCAGACACAGGAGTCGGGAATACTGGAGCTAGCTGTCATGCAGCTCTGTGAACTTTCTACATTTCTGTGAGCTGAGGGTATTGGCCCGTGCTGACCTTCTGTACTCTGCTCGAGGCAATCACATCAAACTCCCTTTCTGATGAGCCAACGTGAATAGCACTCTTCTAATGACTCTTCCTGCCACATTTCAAGATTCGTGACAGTTACATCCACAGGAATTACTGACTCCATATCTTTTGCCTGCAATTAATGAAATCCTTTCAGTTCAAAGACCCTTAACTTTAATGCTAATTCAAAGGATATCAAAGTAATTGATAGTCTGCATGAATAAATCTATACGCTTTAAAATACTTACCCTTCAAAAAACCCATCAATTTATAATCACAGTGCCTTAAAATGGTGAAATCACTAATCAGAAGAAATTCCTGAGCATTACCCATACAGTTGGTTAACCTATATTAGGAAAGGGAGTTAATTTCCTTATCAACTCATTTCACTGGAGGAAATTCAAACATCAAGTAACCACAACCCGCTTCTTCTATACAGGAACTCTTACTTGACCTCTGCTCAGAAAATTTCTGCTCAATTCCAGTTCCATAGCCTGCATTTCCACTGCTACTCTTGATTAAAAAAATTCAAATTAATTAGCATGTAACAACCAACACTCAACATATGCTAGGACTTAAATGAACTTCTAATTTGAAAATGTTCTCAAGGATGCTGTATTATTGATTAAAAATTAACATTTTCTCTTGCTCTAGAGCAATTACTGAAAATGTAAGATAATGAATACTTATAAAGTTAAGGTAAAAACTCGATCATGCCCTAATACACCAATTTTGCAAGCTGCTGGCAAGTAGATCTTATAATCAGGTCTTCAGGGCAGAAGTTTGTAGTCTGCTTTACAGCTAGAGCTAAGAATGCAAGAAAAAGAGCAATTTGCCACACAAAAGCCAAAAGAAAGCAGCGAAAGCACCAAATAAAGCACATAAAGTCAAGTCAAGCTAACTTCTAGTGCACATTCCCAGATGTCATCAGAAGAGAAAGGTCAGACTGTCAAGTTAGTGAACATCTTCAACAAATTCAACAGCAACCCTAGTTACAGCTTTGCGGTTTTAGTTCAGAAAAACAGTATAAGCATGCTGAATTGCACTCATTTGCTAGGACTCCTTCAATGGAGTACAAGGCCACAGCTAGACATCTTTACTGCACTGGCAAAAGTAAGCTTTGCCTTGTCCTTCAGTCTTAGTAACAGCAGCTTATTTTTATGAGCTGTTAACATAGCTGCGTAGTTTACTCTTTACTCATCACCAACATTATAGCTATTAGTACTTTCCCTTTCCTACAATATTGAATCGTTCCATAGCCAGTCCGGGTTGTCAACAAAACCTTCTAATTTTGCATTTTCTGGTTTTTGTTCTCTTAACTAGATTTTATATACACTAAAAAATCTTTAATACTAATCAAAGAGATTGCCCCTCGAGTTGCTGTACCCGAGGTGGTAACACAGAGGGGAAGAACCTTGAATGTATATATAGTTCAGATATATACAACACTCAGAAATGAATTACATTGAAGAAACACTTTGAAGTAGTTGCTAATGCTAGAAACACTAACTTCTGGGAAATACAGCAGAAGAAAATACAAAGCTTTATAACGAGGGGTTTTCCTCAAGAACATGAAAAACATTATTGTTGTGCAGACCATGGTGTTTAGAAAAACAAAGATATATTAGATGGTCTCCAGACAAGGAAAAAATCTGCTTGTAAAGGATGCCATGTTGCTTCAAATATAAACATATACCTAGCAACCCCTCATCTCCAGCCTGAACGGAACCTTGGCAGACAGCTCAGTATTACACTTCTTGTTTATTTCTTTTTGTGGACCACAACAGGGGGTTCATACTCTACTTGACAGTTGTCATCTCAGAGTGACAATGAGAGTTGTTGTTTTTATCTGTAAAAATAGAAATGAAAAAGAATCCTAAAATTAGGCTGAAATGTTCTCTCTCCTCCTTCTTTGCTAACTCTATAGCCCTCTCAGGTGATGCCACAGGTTCACAGTAATGAAAATACTACCACCTATTTATGATAAAAAGGAAAGATTCAATGCTTTTATAATATAACTCAGAAAAAAACCTTTCTTCAACACTTTTTTTTGAGTTTTTTTTAAGTATTAATAATGCAAGTTAATATGAAAGTTTTAATTTAAGTCCTTGACTGCAGAAGGGCTTTCTATAACATTACCAAACACAAATACATCTTATGCATTTCCTCTTGTTAACTTCAGTAGATATGACTTATTAAAGGATATTCCTTCATATTTCCTCATTCGCAAGGAAACATCCAAATCTGTTCTTCACAGACTACAGTTTGCTGGTTTTTTTTTTTTAACTACAAACCTAGTGAACTCAAAATCAGGAAGCAATGTCTCATCCTTTACCTGATTTGCACAGAAGAAATCTGAAAAGTTGTAAAGCAAGGATGAGTGTGCATGTGCTCCAGCATCAGAAAGAGTGAAGCCTTCCGTTAAATCCACTAGAGACCTCACCTGTGAATTATGTGTCTGCTGAAACCCTATGTGGGTCATAAGTGATACTCAGCCACCAATTGTTATGTGTGGGAAAGAAATGAAGCTCCTTAAGATGAAACACAAAAGCTGCTTGAGGAGCCCCACACATACAGGCACAAACACTAGAGGATCCCAGGGTCTCTGGAGAGGGGACTTCCGGCAACTCCCCAAAATTTCCTGGCCTCTCCACCTTGGAGAAATCATGTCCCTACTCCTTCTAGTAGGTATGTAGTGTTGTGCTTCAGCAAGCTGAAGGTTCTCTATTTTCTTATCTTCCCATAATCTCACAACTACTCCCAAATATTCTTTTGCATTACTCTTCTTTTCTGCTAGGGGTCATATTATAGTTAATTGCTTTCTACTCTGCACCTTTTTTTTTAGCAAATGGGGGAAAAAAAGTAAAATCTTTTCACTTGCAGTCAGGCAAACCTCAATGGACGTTGACATTCCACCCACAAAAGTTTTGTTAGGAAAACTGAATAGCTTTGGAGGAGGAGGAGTTACCCGGAGCTCTTCTGCCTAGTTCAATTAATTTTATTAGACAATTATCCTCGGAACACACTGCTCGCTGCTTTTATCCGCTTGTTCTTGTAAGGCACTTATATAATTTTTCTAGGATGTTTTTTAATTTCTAATCATACTAACTACTGCAAATGAACTTTAACCAAAATCCAGAGTTCTAACATATCATAAAGAAGGTAAATATATTCTTGAATTACAAATCAGGAGCTAAGAGAATTAAAGCAGAAGTGTAATTGTTGATTTTCTTTTCTCATGTCAGAATGAAAAATTACGCAACCAAAGAAAAAGAATATCTTAACTTCATAAAAATTACAGATAAAATGAATTACAGTGTTAACTTCTATAGGACAGTTTTTATTAATGCTATCTTTATGAACTTTTTACAGTTTGTTATTACTTAAGCATTAAAGTAGCAAAAGCCAGAGATATGTAGCCCTGCTGCCGGTAGCTGTTGTTCTTCAGTGTTAGTGATATAGTTACATGATAGGTGAATCCTTCACTGTGGTTTCCGATAGCCAATAAACTGCTGACCTACTAGGCTTGATTTTTAGTTACCTCTCCCTTAAGATCAGCATGGCAGCTGGGCATCGGCAGAGGGTGTTCACCATTAGGAACAAATGGGGTAGTTCCAGAGCAGAGGAGCAATTGCTGTAGCTCTCGCCTCCAGAGGCTGCCCAAGCAGGCAAGTTCCCACAAGCCAAGGATCGCTTTGGCACCTGGACCTTGGCACGGCAGGAGAGAACTGCTTTCTGCTACGCTCAAGCCGAGGTGGCAGGTTTAGGATTCTATGTGGGAACAGCAGAAATTTGGTTTGTTGCTCCTCCTTTCCCAAATTTTATCTTCTTTGTGATCTCATTATAAGTTCCAAAGTTTATTAATACTATTGTTCTAGACAACATATTTATTGCCACTTAAATTGTAAAGCTATTTACTAAAAAACTTCAGATGTTCAGAGGTAACAGAATTGCAAAAAACCCTACGATTTCTCTAAAATTTGAGAGCCCAGTTTGCCTGTAAAACATTCCATCTCTAATTTCTTTTTAATTGGCTCTTATATTTTTTCTGTCCTCATCTGTCCTTCTCATTATGAGAATTTTTAATCTCTGTAGTATTTCGTTTGATTTCCAGTAACACAGATTACTTGTAATCTATCTACAGTTTCTTTTTTGGTATTTTAGATTCTCATTTCAGATGCATGAAATTATTAAAGAGAAGATGTAATAGAAAGCAGAGGAACGTCTGCAAGTCATCCACTGTTCTAATTCACCATAGCTTTACACTTGAACTTTTAATTTAACAGATTTAGTGTGTGTCATAGTATTACTGTTACTTAACCAAGTTATGTGATGACCATTAAGATATAATGGATTATTAAACATAGATAATAGAAATCCAAACATTTTTGGCATTTATTAACTCAGAAAAATGGGGAAAACACATAAGAGAGAAGCATTTGTCCACCATTTTTATTTCTGCTATATATATCTTTGGTGATTTTTGTGGTAAAAGACCTTTCATACACTGTTGCTTAATTTCAGCTGCGCAAAATACACTTCTGATCTGAACTATTAATCTGAAAGCAGTACAGATCAGTAAAAATCTTTTGCCTATATTAAATAACAGTAGAAAAATAAAGTTTAATGTCTTCCATTAAGCATTTTAAGCTCTGGTGTAATGCAGTACTAATAGCACTAACATATGGCCTTTGCCATTATGTCTAAATTAATCAAAGCCCATGTTTTTGGTGTGCTTCTCATTTTTTGTAAAAAAGTGGTTTTATGGCTTCTTTTCCTTTAAAATCTTGGTGATTTTAACATAAAAATAAGAAGCCAGGAAAGGAGGGTGTTTATCACAAAAAAGAACACACTTGGGCAACAGGTGTTGAAAAGTTAAGCAGTTCAAGAAATGAATTACTGCTGTGATAATTAACATCATTACAACCAAGTCAGGCATAAAGCTGAGGCCACTCTGTAAATATTCTAAGATGGACTGAACCAAATTGTGATTGTACCGACTACCGTTCCTCAGTATTGCTCCTCAATTACCACAGCCACAGTTTCTGTGGGTTTGTTTTTGAAAGGAGCTGAGTATACGTATAAGCTACTGAAAATCTGTGTCTCCAGTCCTCTGCAGCTCCCTGTGAATTTGGTTGACATTGGGAGCACCTTACACCCTGAAAAAGCATTATGCAGTTGGCATGTTAAAGCTCCTGGTTTTAGAAGTGCTCAATACAAACCATCAGGGACAGAGTGGCAATTAACTGGTAAATTTGCAATCCTCTGTTTTCTCCCCCCCCCCCAATCACTTATGAACTACCAACCTAGAGAAATGCAGTGCTGTTTTTCAATTTCCATAAGCTACAACAAGGGGTTCACAGCAATACAACTCAGACTGTTACTTCTTAGTTTTTAAAAAGTCAAATAAAAATATCAAAACAGAACAGAATCTGTGCAAGTTTTCAGGAAAGCTGACTTGTTATATTTCAACTACATTCTACATCAGCATTGCCCAGGCACACTCAACCCAAGGATTTTGCTGTTTGTCTCCGACTGGAATTACTATTTTCTTTCCTAACTCATGCCTAGAAATCTTCTGAATGAATTATTCTCTGGCCAGTGTCAAAGGTGCCATATAATATAAACACTTGCTTAGAGTTATCACTATTATACTTAGTTTATTGAGATAAATAAGTAAACCCTCAGCACAACTAGTATTTTACACCATAAAGGGCAGGCTGCTTTGACAACAGTCAGCATCATGGGTTCACAAGTAATTACTGACATAAATCAATAGCTGCTGGAAATATTGATTATACATTCACTGTTAATTTTCTGGCACCATATCTCTAGGATATGAGCATCAAATCTTTCACTTAAATCTTCTTTAAAAAGCCTAGAAATAAATACAGAATTTCAAGCTCTGGCAAAGATTAAATAATCAGTTAATGACTGACTCCTCATAGAAAACCTTTTTATGTCACTGCATCATCAGATTTTGAATGATCCATGAAGTAATTTATTACCTCCTTCTCAATTAGTGTAAGATGTTAATATGGGTTAAAGGGAACTTTCCAACAAAATGACAGAAATATGATAACTGTCATAGGGTTTCCTACTTGCACTTTTATCAGTTCTGGTGAATGGAAGTTAAATGTCATCTCCACCTTTAATGTGTTCTGCTTTGACTGAATCGGGCGAGAGGAATATCTTCCAAGATCAGCATTTTATGAGATCCTGAGTTACTAGTACTGGCCAGCATAGTTTCAGAAAGCTTAAATGGGGTTAAATGGGAAAGAGGAGGATTTAATTGAAAGGGTAAGAGCACAGTAATTAATTATAATGTGGGTGTTTTGTGACTTAGGATATGTGCACATGTTTATGTCAGAGAAAATTCTGCCACAGGTGGAAGGCTGAAACTAGACTGGACATACAAATAATACAACGAACCAGAGAGACACTTGGGCACACAGACACTAGGGAAGAGCAAAAGATACCAAAACAAACTGGTCATGTTTGCTAATTAAAACGTGAGTATAAACTATCTACAAATAAATTTAGTCTGGGAATTAAAAGGAAAGTACTAGCCTGTATAAGCAAGGGAGGCAAAAGTTTTAATTAGTTTTCAAATGAAACTTGATTAATTTATTTCCAGTAATCCATCAAGCTGTGGCTGTAATGACTAGAAACTGAAATAATTTTTTCCCTGCTGAAGCATTTCCCCGAGCTCACTCCCCTCAAACACAACAGTCTCCTGGATTTTCACCTTGAACAAACTTTCTGTTCCTGAAGCACAGAGGTCTCATACTTAGGATCTGTGTAAATGTGCTGGTGCAGGAATATCCCTTCGTGTTTCCTCTCTGATTTTCTCTTTTAGATAGAGTTTCTAACACAACACACATTAAACTTCCCATTTAACTCATGCAATGACCACGCAGCTAAGAGCCTTTAGACTGAAAATGAGACTTAAAGTCTAAAGAGGCTTTAGACTGAAAAAGACCTGTGAGGTTTGTGTGAATCTGAATCATGAATGTGCCATGCATGTAATGAATACAAACTCGCATGCCTTGGTTTAAAATATACTGTCAGATTGCATATTAAATTATTTTTACCAGATTTATTTAATTATTTTAAAAGAATTCCATGTTCATATCTGCTACAAAGTATACATCATCTTCTGCCATGTTGCACATACTTTAAAAGTAAAAAAATTAAACTGCAGATTATCTCTTTTTGATTCTATTAACTCATTCTTAAATCTGAGAAAAACATGTTGCATAATGCTTGATGTCTGCACTTTGAAATGATGACTTTGAGTATTTTTTTTTGTCTGTGCTTTAAAATAACTAAAATTTTAAAAGTAGACCAAACCTGATCGGTTAATTTTAAAATGCAACTAAATCAACTGCATTCCAGATGGCGGCTGGATGTACTGTCTCTCCCTTGTATTACAGTTTTGCCCTACTTCACACTGAATGTGGTAGGCTATCCTTTTTACCTAGGGAACTAGAAGACATCTGTATATTGTAGAATTTACCTCCAGCCAAATACCATTACACCTGCTTTTGGCATCAACCACAGTGACAGCCAAAAGTCTGTCCAGAGAGGGACTGCAGCAACCCCACAACCCCAGCTGCAATCTTCCAAAGGCAACCACACCTGGATGGAAGGAAGACAACTTGAGACATGAATTATTTCATAGACTTGCACATGCACTCAGCCTCCAAACACCAGGTTTCTTGTTTGATGCTGGAACCATACTTGAAAGGTTGTTAGCTGGATATTTATAATCGGCTACTGTATGAGGCAGCCTATTTTTATACATGCCCAGTACATGAACAGGCTTTTATGGCCTGTCAGGTAGCATCTCTCAAATGCCAAACAATGCTTTAGGCACAATCTTTGCAACTATATTTTCTACCAGAGACAAAACAATCTTCTAAATCCAGGTAAGAGGTGTCCCATGTGCATATACGCTCATGTTTTACTTGATGACAGAACCTCTGTAAAAGGTTCTGAATAATCAGCAGCTGTGCACAAAGAAGTCCTTGGTCTTGCAACAGATGGGACTGCTAATGACAGCGAGCATGACCCAGGCTGAGAAATTCCTCATCCAAAAATACTTATTTAAAAAGGCACTTTTTAGACTTATCAAGTCAAAAGGTACAACACAGAAGTTACTTTGCAAGTCTTACTTCGCAGTTAAATTTTGGTCTTCCTGCATACAGCCTGTCCAAGAAAACTTTCTTTTTATGTTTTTAATAAAATATATAATATGTTTGGTATTCACATTCTGTTATTAAGTTACAGTTGGCCTTTAAATTACACTTTTTGGATAAAGCAAAAATGGGGTGCTTGGAAAAAAAAATAAAAAGCTCTAACTGTTCTGGGTTGGCTTTCTTTTCGTTGGTTTTTATTTATTTATTTATTAACAATGTTGGGTATAAGGATGCAAAATAAGGCATGTCTATCAAACTGTCAGTTATAAATTGCCTACACAACCACAAGAGTGTTATGATTGGTTACACATAACCTGTGCTAAATTGACAGTGTGTCACACGCTGGTCATTACTGAACTCATCATCATCATCATGGCTGGGCTTTGCAAACGAAGATATGGGAAGGGCTCTACCCACACTTGCTACAAGCGCACTGATGGCTAAAAAGGCCGATGTGGGATAGGCAAGTCCGGTTGCAAAAGGCACAGCGAAAAGTCTCCTTAGGCGGTATTGGCGAGGCGTAGTTCTTTCTGAACTACTCCAATGTGAAATGGTTTCAGAGAAAGAATGGGGTCCTAGGCAGCAGTTCAGTCCAGCTGCAGAATGTTTTGAATTCTGCTTTTGGGATCATAAATAAAATTGATGCTGGGAACTGAAAAATCGTTGACATATAATTTGTCTCTGAGATGCATTGGGCACTGACTCAGGTGTTGCAGCCACAAAACAATAATAAAACATCCAGATATAACCTGCCCTGCTTTTGGCATCAAATTTCCTACCACCGGCTAGAAATCCTCACTTAAATCTAAGATGTTTGCGGATTTTCTCCCTGGCATGGGAGAAACATCCTTCTCCCTGCTAGTCCCAACCTCAGATCAGTTTAAAGTCTGGAACAGAAACCATAGACCTCACTTTAATCAGGAACTCTAGTCCAGTTCCTACTTAGACACAGTGAACTGGCTACGCTCCCATCTTGTTAACCACCCGATTCATTCATAGAATCATAGAATGGCCTAGGCTGGAGGGGACCTTAGAGATCATTTTTAATCCAGCCTCCCTGCCGCCAGGGACACCACCTCCCAACTAGATCAGGCAAAACATGGGGACTGAACAGCCCCTCAGTCTCAATGCATGAAACAAGTACTGACATCAATAATGTTACTTCCAGTTTCTGAATGCTGCTGAATGAAAGCAGAGTAAACTCAGCTGAACTCTTCTATGGAATGTGGGCTTTATCCTTTTTTCCTCCTCTGAAAACATTTTACAAGGTTTTAAACAGAAAGACTCTGAAGATGCTGCACTGATATTATTTAACAGTAGGCATTATTAGCAACTGTGTTCTCAGAAATGTTCTGATACCTATTTCTACACAACACAGCACAGGCTTCTTGAAATCAACAGAAAAGGCTGTTCTGCCTTGCAAGGTAACGTCTTCTGAAACATCATCTACAAGCCCTGCCTTGAAAGCTTCAGGTTAGTTCTTATACAGCTTGCAAAAAAGACTAATTTCTATATTGATACACTATGAAGAGGTGGAAGACTGAGTTCCCACTTTGCTGTACCCTCAGTCGTATCATTAACATTTCCTTCTTTAACACTGGCAACATCAAATCCAATTATTTCCAGCTTCCCATTATATCACGTATATAATAAAGTATGTATACTATATAAGTAATACTGTATCTTATGAACACTTACATGCATCCTGTAATCACTGTCCGCAGATATATTCCATATATCATGCCTACTGTTACAACCTTACAAGGCTTGAATGCTGCTAATAACATGATTATAATTTTTTCTTTCTGTGATAGTTCAACCACTAACAAAGTCTAACTGCTATCCTAAACCAGCTGAGTGAGATCTTATTAAACAAGGAACATGATTTTTTGGGGAAAAAAAAAGCATTTACTAGTAAAACGATGGGCATTAGACTGTCTCATTTAGCAGAATTTGGGCATTATCTGTCTCTCTCTGCAAATTACAGTATTTGATCTTTGACAAAAGCAGAACTACACACTTTAATATGATAATACAGGACCTGTTGTTGGGTAATGCAGTTAAAAAAAAAATCATAGTCAGGTCATAAATGTTAAAATGCAAAAGGAAGGAAATGCCTGTTATTCATCTTCCAGGCAGTTTTCAGACATTCATGAAATTGAAAGTTAATGTACCAGGGACTTTCATTATCTGACCCATTCTATACTATCCATTAGAATCTCATAGTACTGGAGACAGAGGACCAATATGTCACTAATACAAGATGGAAAAGGTCACAAAAACTAAGCATCAATAAGGCATTACTTCTCTATTAAGTTTCACAACACTCAGCAGAAAACACACTTGCTGAAACCAGAATATTTTATTATGTAACACAGCTAAACTGAGAGAAATTTATGTTTAAGTGAATGCAAGGGCATAATGATTAGTTGTCGAGTGAAAATAATGACTTTTTTCCTCTAGTTCCTCATTAAAGAAATTTTGTTTGTTTGAAGAAAAATACAAGTATTGCATGTTTTTTTTTGCTTTTTAAGATTATTTCTTACAATATAAATATATTGTTCCTTGGGCTATAGCAAAGGTTTCCTTTCACACCACTGAAAATACACGATTTATTGGTATGTTTTGAAGTCAAAACGAATTTGCTTTCTGTTTCCTCTAGTGGAATATTTCATTTATTTGTAATAGCTTTCAGTAAGAACAACATCACTACTACTGCAACATCATTTTCACGTAGAAAGATGACATACTGACTCCCTTAAGCTTTCACCATCCCATTTTTCTCCTAATGTTCTTGCCCAAGCCCATCCATGCACATTGCTCTTACTACATGGTTGAGAAAGACACACAGCAGAAACTGTGATGTTCAACTAAATTATTCCAAAAAAAGCAACTTAGAAAAACACTCTAACTTCACCTTTGATATTACAGAAAATACTTGAACATTCAGAATATTGAGGTGCTGGAACTAGTTTGTCTGGGAAGCGAGGCTTGCTGTCAAAGATCTTGGGACGTATGCAGATGATAATTTCTTTCCCTGTGCTACTCGATGCAGTATTGGGTAAAGAGGAAGATTTCTCACAGTGGACCACTGATCCACGTAAAAGAGAAGCAGGCAGGCAGGTGCTTATGTGCTGGGGGGCCTTGGGCCACAGGATTTCATTCACCATGTTGTGACTTCTGGGGAATGCTACAGGAACAAGTGGTTACAGCTGGCCAAGTTCTCTCTTGATACATTGGTTTAACAGTGCTATAATTTTACAGTATCACTCATAAACAGCTGGAGACTGAGAAAAAACATTTATTATTTAAACGTAAACAAGCACACCCAGCTCTTTCAACAAAACAATCTCTGCTAAAAATATCTGAAAAGGTATAAAAGCAGCCTGTAGACTGACTCGAGTACTTGAGGTGTTGTAAAAAAGATTCAAACCTGAAAATACTACAAGTTAACAGTGCAAACCAGAAAGTGGCTGAAGAAAAGCCTGACATAATTTCATCAACTGGAGCCCTGGGATACAACTGCCTCTCTTTTTCTTTCAAGCATCCTTAAAGACACTGAATACTCTTGAAACAAAAGCAGCAAGAATTACTAGAAAAAGATAACTGCAGCTAAAGAAATTCAAAACTGCTGAGTGACAAAAAGTAAACAAAAGGGCTTGAAGACAAACGCCTTCAGCTTAGCTCAGTGTCTAGGTATAAACTCCTTGCCATTGAAGCAGGGGGCACAGGGAAGCCTCGCTTCTTTTCACCAGCTCAAGGACTGAGCTTCTCAGCAGCCACCAGCTTCTAGCTTCCCCCAGGTCTCCACGGTTGTGCCACA
>NW_009695101.1:0-51577 GCF_000703405.1 Apaloderma vittatum | reverse complement strand
ACCCAAGTGACGAAAGTGGAAGCTCAATGGCTTTTGGGAGAGATAAATCTTTGCCAGCATTTTCTCCAGAAGGCTAAACCCAAAGAATGGTGACCAGGTCAAAGTGAGATTCATCAACGTTTTTTCCTGTCTTTCCTTAATTATTTAAATTTAATTTAAAATTCAATATTTAACCAATAAATATGACCAAACATCTAAAACATTCAACTGCTTATCAGAACACTATATCCAATTACACTGGTAACCAGAGGGCACATTTAAAGCATCTGCATTTATTTAAATTTAATCTCATGGTTTAAGAAGGAGACAGAAAGGCACATTTTAGATATTTTTTACTCTTGCTTTGATAAACACTTCGCAATACGCTGTGATACAATTTTTATTTAGAAAGCTGTCTTTTTAACTGTGCTTGAAAGACAGAATCAATAGCAATGCAGACAAGGTTTGCAGTTACTGGCTAACCTCTGTCCAAGCTAGCGAGCCCCCGAGGCACATGGAATATATGCAAAAATCAAAGATAAAAGTGCCGAAAAAATAAATGAATCGCTGCCACTTGATGTTGCCTCCTATCCAGAATGTGTTTGAGGTAACAGAGAAGATAAACCAACAGTCCTTTCCCATCCTAATCTTCTAATCATCATTTGGGGATTTTTTTTTTTGGTAGCACAATATTATATAACTGAAAACCAAAATCACAGAAAGAAATTATGGCTTTTGTAAAAATTAGCTTGTAAAAGACAAGAAAGTTTGGGGGTTTGGTTTTTTTTTTGTATGTTTGGTTTTTACATTATTGGAATATTCTGAATTAAAATATCTGGGTAAAATGGTAGTTGCATCTCTGTGCTCACTAACTTTCAATAAGGGCTAGAGTGCTCCTACTATAACAACCAGTCTGAACTTTTCAACTCTCCTCTGAAATAAAGTTGTTTTCCACATGACATATCTGCCTACAGGTGTGCTATTCTGGAGTGACTCCAACAGATAAAGGCAGAAGACACTGAACTGCAGTCTGAAGATTTAAAGTTTGGTATTCTCATTCCTTACTAATTTATTCAGCCTCTGTTCATGACAAGCTTAGAAAACCAGGAGAACATTTCCAAGCACTGCACTTCTAAAAGAATTGCTTTTCTCTTAGTAAATTAGAGCAAACTCACCTCAAACATCTGTACATCAGTGTCATGGTACTAGGCATTAAAACGTGGAATCTATGTTTTCTGGAAGAAAATGACAACTAACTCAGCCAGCTACAATTCAGTAATAGGGCAGGCCATATTACTGTTTAATTGCGAAGAAAGTACATGACATGTAAAGCTTTGGTTTAGACTTAATGTGACTGTGCACCCAAAAATAATTAACCACCAAAAAAATAAGAGAATTCTCTTAAAAAAACCAAGTTACTACCCAAATACAACACTGTTTGATATTACATCTTGAGCAGGCTACAAAAAACATTCAATAAAGTCTCTAACGATACCTATTATATAATTATTTATTACATAATAAATAATTTGACATCCTTCCCTGGATTACTGCCACCATTTACTATTATTTGCTTTCATTAGATCCTCCTGCCAAAACTCATTACAGAAGAATCCGGTACAATGAAGAATAATAAATTCTGTTCATTCATCTGTTTTTAAATCATTTTGCTCCTATAGATCAAAAATGAAACTTCCTACCTTGGCTGCTTGTTAAGAGAGTGTAAAAACCCCCACATTATTTTTTTTCAAAATCTTGTGTCAGTCATAACTGAGTTCACATGATCTACTGCTAGAGCTTCATTTAACATCGCTGCACGAGATATCCAAACCGTAATTAAGTGCTGAACTCTATATAGCTTACCATAAGTGACACTGAAACTGCTGGCTAGGTGAGGTGAGATGGACACCCCTCCAGTCAAGCCCCACCCCTAAAACACATCGCTTCAAGTAATGTGAAAACCTCCAAACTTTCAGTTGTGCATAATTACCTCATTTAAGGACTTGGAAGGAGAAAGGTGGTATCAAGTATCAACCTAATGGCTAGAGAATTTGCCCGTGAAGTCAGAGTCCTGGATTCAATTCTCTGTCCATCTAGAGCAATTTCAAGGTAATTGCATTAGCAGCAGGTGCAGGGACAACTTTCTACCTAACTTGTCAAAGAAGAGCTATCATTAAAATATTGAAAGGCATATGATTAATTTTGCCAAGCTACTAGGTACATGTAAGCATATTCAACTAGCAATTAATTGTTGAAACACATAAATCATGTATGTGTTCACATAAATGAGAACTAGAAACAAAAGAAAGGATGGTCACAATAAAACTGCCTTATTGGAAAAATCTACCGTCAAACTACAGCGCTCTTATCAACTACTGCATTACAGATCTTCACTGCACATGTTTTTGTAAATTACCACTATAAAAACTAAATACTTAACAAGTATTTAACAACAAAAAATGCTCATTCTCCCAAGTCAGCCTATCTGAAATCCCAATTTTTATTTTACTCTTTCTTGTTTAGATACAAATGAATACAAAAAAAATCAAGAAAGTTAGAGGAAATGGTAAGCAAAGAGAAGAATGTCCTTTTTTGGCCTTAAACTAGACCCTTTCTCCAACTTAAATCCTGCAGGAAAGATCAGGATCCCATGGTGCAGGCTGAAGCCCAGAGCACTTACGGGGACCCTCTCTACATTTTCCCTTTCCTTCAGGTACAGGATTGCCTCCCTGTGCCAGGTCCCTCCATGACAGGACAAAAATGACAGCTCTCCTCTGGTACTTCAAGGGACCAGGAAAACCTGCTACTGGCCGAGGAAGAATGGAGAGGAGTATGTTTCACCACCAGGCCCCCTCTCCCTTCATTTCTGTCAAACTGCTCTGCTCCTGGGACACAGGTGGACCACAGGCAGAGCTGGGCCATCTCAAGGGAGAAGTCCCTGAACCGCAGATTTCACACCCACTCCTTATTCAGCTTTATGATTGTCTTCTAATAGCACAGAAAAAAACCCCATAAGCCAAAACATCGAGACTTCTTTTTCCTGCAAGTCGTGAAAACACTAAAATGCCCTGCCATCCTTTCACATCCTTTTGATTGTCTTCTATCAGTGGGCTGCACTTCAAGAGCAACAAGCATGGGTAGGAAGAAAGAATCAAGGTACAAAAGAAGAGCAATAGAGATGCTGACAGGGATAGAAATTAAAGGAAGAAAAAAAAAGGAGTGAGGACGCAGCTATATTCTCACAGTCTACAAGAAGAGAACACGGTTTATACTAAGCTTTGTGCCTCATCCTTCTTCCTGGGCATGAAAAGGCAGTATCAAATAGTTTCTGAACTGCTAAGAAGGTGCAGTAGGCTTAAGTAAAGAGAAATAAATGGTGCCCTGAAGGCCTGCTACTGATCCAGGGTGCAGTTTCATGTAACAGCAGAGAAGACCTGAGGAAGGAGTGGAGGCCAGCATTAATTAATTTGATTTGGCCAAGATACTGGAATTAACTGACTTCATTTAGCTGGGCACAATTCTATTACAAAAGAGTTAAATTAATTATTTTGAACATAGAAATTATTTATTTCAGAGAATAAAGATATAGGATGGAAATTAACCAAAGAAATGTAGAAGGGAGAACAGGTAGCATTACAGAGCATTTCTTATCCCATTGCATGTAAACTGGCTTAATACTTTTAACTCTTGGGGTCCAGGAGATCTGCCTTTAGGAAGAATCGTTATCAAACAGCATCTATAAATATTTGGCTTGCTTGGAAGTCTTGGCTAAATACATTTTTAAACAATCCATCTAAGTAAACAAATGTTCCAATTTTGAGTTAGTTTGAAACTGAGCCCCAAATGGCACACAAAAGGATCAAATCACTGTGTGCAGTTACCTAACTTATGGATGACAATGAAATGATTTTTAAAAGTACTTGAAAAAATTTCAGATGCCTCACTGGGAACCTTCTGAAAATTTGGCTTCCATTATTTTGTTGCAATGCTTATTTTTCCAAGTAGAAGATTTAATGACAGATAAAGTCATGTGTGCGTGAATTTTTCACTTGTAAAGCTTTTAATTGCACGGTACTTCTGTTGTAAAGGAGAGAAAAGCAACACTATCTTGAAGGAGATGCTCCAAATGCCAACAGGTTGGATGGAAATAATTTCCTCTCCCCTTTGTGCTTTTACATTGCAAGGAGAAAAATTAGCATCAATCATACACTGGGGGAAAGAGCTCAGAGCATTTAGTTTGAGCAGACCAATGGGACTCATCTCAAGTGGATGCGAATCTAAGAGCACCAGTAGTGAATAAGGCTCCGCAGTCTTCCCGGCAAGAGAGCATGAGGGATGCTGGCACCCTCCTTTGTGGTGGCAGTATGTGTTAGGTGGCAGGCAGTATTTAATTCTACAGGGCATGATTCAGTTCGTTTCTCACTTCCAGAATTTGCATGTTATCTGACTTCTGTGTGAGAACAGCTGCTCCTTACCCAAGAAGACTATACAGATAAGAAGCTTCCACAGTGTTAACTTCAAACTCTTATTTTCAGTTTAGGGTTAATGCCAGAAGAACACATTGGTTCTAAATTTACCTTCCCTCACCTAAACCGTGAAGAATCTGATCCTTATGTTCTTGAGAACCAATTCATTTCACCCAAACAAATCAATCTCTATTTGCCGTCTGAGCTAATTGTCGCAAATGCATTCACAAAATGCCTTTATTTGTCCTCATTCTTTTAGCTCATCTTGTTTTCTCTTCTACACCTTTCCCTGGCCCAAGATGATCTGATTAAGAGTCCTATTAGAAGTAGCACAATGTTGGCTGAAGCCTTCTTTTGTACCCTTGCCAGCATAGGGTGATTGACATTAATAATAACCCACATTGTAACTAGTCCCAGTAGTGAAAGCAAAGCAATGGCTGATGGTAAGCCAGGACCAGCAACAGGCAGGGAAACAAAATGGGCCCACATAGCTGGCAGCGATAAGAGTCTCTTCACTGATGGATAGGAATAAATATAAAGGCTGATAGCACAGTAATAAAACAATGATGATAACCCAAAATTATTTATTATGAGGCAAGAACACTGCTGCATGCTCAGGCTCTGCTGTAAATGGAAGCCGACATCAATGGATGACTCTCAGCGAGAAAACATGGCCCATTTTAATTTGGGAAGTGTCATCTCATTTTTAAAGCTGAAAGCCATTATCAGAGGTGACAATGATCTATTAGTGAACCAAAAGAAACAATAAAAACCCACACTTAACCCCTCAGTCCAGTACATTTGCTACAGATAGTGACTTCCTTACAAATACCAAAGCAACATCTTAAGAAGTTGAAAATTACCAACTTCTCTGAAATCAAAAGTCCTATTGAGTTTATTAAAGAAGAATTAGAAGTGATACTGATATATTTTCTTTGAAGATAATACCATCAACCATTATGATTCAAAGAATGATTACCACTGAAAAACAGGGCACCCCAACAGAAATAATGAAAGAGCACAGAATAAAAACCTGAAGTAAAATTCTGATGAATTGCGTTCAATAATTCCTAGAGAGTCTAGTCTCCAAGGGAAACATTTCTTCTCACTATTATGTGCCCTAATATAGCTAAACCAGCATTGACGTATTTAAGACAGATAATGTGCAAAAGAAGCCTTATGGCACATCCTGTATCAGTTCTATGGCCTCCAGTAAAATGTTACCATAGAAACACCTTTGCCACAAGGAAGGTGTACTTTTGCAAAGGAGCTGGGGGTAAACATTCGGATTCCCATGGCAACTGTTGTGTCCGAAGGCTGAAGCACCATGTGTCAATGTCTTTTGTAGCAGGAGACAAGAGAAAGAAGGGGGAAAAAAACCCCAAACCACCCAATATTTTCTCCACTGAAAGTGTTAATCATAGCTGATAATCATTCAAGGCACGTACCTAAAGGTGGAACAGCTAGAGTATTTCTAGTTAAACACTGTGTATGAGTGGGATAATAAAGCAATGGAAAAATAAAGGAGAAAAGTAGTATTGATTAAAATGGTAGTGAATAATCTGAAACACTCTCAGTGAGTAAGATCTGCTGGGGATTTATGTTTTTTAAAGATAGAAGAGGGTCTCAAAATTCCCCAGACATGCTTAATACAAAAAAAATTACCGTGCAAAAAATATCACGAGTCCTTTTTGGTCATCAGATCTTATACTTCCTAAGACAATAAATTACTTTATCTTCCTGTCACCCATTCAACCCTCACCACTTTCCGGGAACAGATCTCATCTGGAGAAGATGTTTCCTTACAGAGGTGAACAGTAAGACTATGCTGAAGGAGGGCCACATATTTCTCATATTTCAGCAACTTTCCTATTGGCTAATCTAGAGCAGCCTTGTGGAAATCCTAAAAAACAGCAAACATTTATTAAAAGCAGACTACCAGATAGCAGTTGTATTTTTAAATTGTGTAAGTCCTTCTCCCTTCTACTGCTGAAACAGAAGATATCTTTAAGAACAATCTCTCTGGCCATCCTGCCATTTTTTTAAACTACTTCCCCAAAGATTGCTTCTTATCTGTGATATCTGTTGCATTAATTTGGTTGTGTTAACCAAAGTTGCAGTCAACTAGTTCAGTTGTGAAAATCCTAGAACAGACAGGTGGATGTTTTTTTAATTCCAATCAAACCTTTTAGAGGATGGAAAATTCTGCTTTTGGCCTGAGAGCGACAGTATGCAAAGTAAAAAGGAATCCAGATGCATAAGCTGTCAATACATACTAACTCTATGGACCTCCTATAACTGCTAATAGGAAATGTTTAAATAGAAATTTCTTTTTTAAAAAGTCTCACATCTTTAAAATTATCAAGAGTTCAGAGAATATGAACAGTGAAATGATTAAGTACAGTCTTTTCCTGCAAGAGTTCTCTATATTTATTCTTGCACACTTACTTTAAGAATTTGGGAAATTAGAATATGCTGGGAAAACGATGCAGAACTGGAAAATTAAAGAATGCATCTTCCACTGAAACCCAAAACTTCAGAAAACTAGGATATGGGTATAATTAACAGTACAGGAACAGTAACGTATTTCTCAGCTGAGAAATCTTGTCCTTTCTGGAGCACAATAAAGGTCAAATTCTTTAATAAATATCCAAGTCGAAAAAGTGTGTATGTTTTCTAAGGTTGACTGAGAAATACAATGATGCTTATTGTCTGGAAGATAAATCCCTCAGCTTCTTGTCTTGAAGCCTAAAATATGAATGTCTAGGAGTCCAAAAGAAAACTACTTGTGGATGCTGAATTGGTATCTGTTAAAAATCTGATAGTAACTGAATTAATTGCCTTTCTGTGAACTGTCTAGATACGCTGTTTTTCTCATTCTCGTGAATCCTATTTGATCTGTTAAAACCACTCGTGTTTTCTGTTCAGATGTAGGCCCTTATAATAGCTAGATGCCTGTTCTCTGAGATCTTTGAAATGATCTTTAATGTGAACATGGAAAGTAGCCAGCATTATATCTGGTCACTCTCAAAATAATTGTAGTTCCTTGAGAGCAAATACTTAAAAATTCTTAGGAAAAAAGCAATGGGATTTTTTTAATTGGTATCTGAACTCAAACTAGGAATATTTTTTTCAGAATAGCCAAACCTGGGCTGAGAATAAAGGAACTCTTCTGCAAAAGTTATGAAAAAGATAAGAAGTGTCTTCAACTGAAGGACTGTCATGACACACAGATGTTATCAACAACTTGCTTATTCATTTCCTGTCACAATCCAGACACCACGTTGCAGACAGAAAAAAAACCACAAACCAACAACAGAGGACAAAATGGCAATTCCTGGGATCAGTCTACACTATGGCAAAGTTCAAGAAGGACTGGTGACTCAGAAGAACTAACGCAGAAGGGCAAGCTTGCTTTGAGGATGATGAAAATCATGAAATTCCAGGACATAAATATTTTGTTTCCAAACCAGAGATGCCCAAATCTGTGAATAAAAGGTTCTTTCAGTCAGCTGGGAAGAGTCAATACTGTGCAAAACTCTCCTTCTATTACAAAGAAGCTTAAACAGAACCCTCCAGAATCCCTTATGGAGAAAAACAAAAAGGTAAATGTTTCTGGCAAAACTGATTCACAGCTCTATCCTTCATTGCCTCTTCTGTAGAGCTTAAATAGTTGTGAAGATGCATCTCTCTGATGTGGATTATTAAATTTTATTTTCAATGCTTGAAAACTTAGAAGCTCTCTTCAAGGGGAAAATGTATACTTGAAGCAGTTGCATACCACCAAATCTAGTCCCTTGCTATATCAGACAAGCAGTTGTGTCTGATAATCCTGTTTATAACTTTATCAAGTGTCATGTTAAATCTGCTTAGATTTCCTATTTCCACTGGAAAGCTAGTGCAGTGGTTGTCTCAGTACTTGCAGAAATTTTCTAGGCAAGAGGTACACACAACTGGCTGACATCTATTTGTCCTTGAAGTCCTAATAACCTGCAATCCTAGGAGCCCTTATCTGCAGTGATTTCAAAATCATTTTCATCCTTGAAGACAGATATGTCCTTGGCATTTCAGAAGGAATCCTATCAACATTTTACCCAGTTGATACTACTGAGTAGGTTTAGAAATACCTTGTCATATGCCTCTTGCTACTGTGTGTTTTGCACAGCCAAGTCTCATCAGTATTTCATAAACATCCTACGACTGCCTATTGCACTTAAGTCTTTTTTTTCTAACTGATGATAGCTGAGAATATAGCAGAAATTATTACTTGCTTCTGATGCATGGCTTTGTCTTTTCTTCTATTAAAAGCCATCTCTTTTTATTCATTTCAGCTCTTAATATTACCCAGTTCATCCTCCTTGTTATTCAACTCCTCCTCTGCATTGTGATTGACCCCATCTCTGCTTTATCAGCAAATTTCATTCGTGAGTCAAGGTCATTAAGGAGAATATTAAATAAGATTGTTCACTTGATGAACTCCTCTAATATCCTTTTTCCCTGAAATACTTCCACTTTCAAGATAGCCCATCATCCTGGGTAGATAAGGGGCATACATGTAATAGACAAAGGGTCAGAAATGAACTCGATTGCTTGGAGCTTCTTCCTGGAACAGCAATAAACTGAAACCTGTTAGATTATCAAAGGTATTACATACTAATGTTCCTGTGGTATTGGTGGTACCAAAACTAGTGTCTCTTTCTGTATCCCCGCACATGGTCCGGTCCTTCGCTAAACCGCTACATTTTGTTAAGCCAAACTCATGCCAGCCTGGGCCAAGCTGGGGATGGTACTGCAAGCATGGCTTGTGCCCACCAGTAAAAGAGACTTCTACCAGGAAAATGCCATGTGTGGGGTAAGGGGCTGCTGGAGGGACCTGACAGGAACCTGCCAGAGCCTCTCATGAGAGGGAGAGGGCCCCCGCAAGCTGCAGCAAAAGAGCTGACTACATAAAGCAAAATCTCCCAGAGAAATATCCTCATGTACACAATAAACCCCAGACCGTCTGGAGGACAGTTAGTGAAGAAAGAGAGAGACCCCCAGACTCTTTAAAATGCAACCTAAATAGTTTCATAGCATCATAGGTTTTGCAGTATCATGATTCTTACTTTTAGTATCAATATCGTGAAAAGTTCCGATGATATTATTAGTACAATGAGGTTCTTCAAATCTTGCAGCTTTGCTGAAGTGGTTTTATAGCTGTGCAACAAAGTATTGCCCTCTTGTCCTTTTGTGCTGACAGGTTCACAACCATTTAGCCAGTCCACTGGAGCTGGCAGGCCAATGGGGCGAGAAATCAGACACGCTCAGCAATGTTGCTTAGATAAAAGCTACTGCTAGGCTTAGTAAGATTGCACGCTAAGCCAAGCTGGCACAAATATAGAGAAACTGGAAAGACAACAACAAACAACAACAACCGAAAAGCTTAACTGAACCTCTTCAAGCATATTCCAGCTACTTCTACACCTCTGGGACTATGCAGACTGGCAGTACAGGTAATGGCAGTAAAATCAGGTGTGGAGATGAGATGGTTCCTAAGCAGGAGGGAGGCCAAACGGCAGCTGTGCAGCCTCACAGATCGTGCTAGAGCTTTCCAGACTGTAGCTGAACCATGAGGTAGAAAATGAAGGAGGAAAAAGAGGAGAAAGCAAAGGTAAAATGCAGTACTGAAACAAACTGATGGCATCTGAATGACCTTGATTCAAGCATGATGCCTCATGATATACAGAAGTACAAAGTGACTTTTGAAGCATGTTGGTCTATTTTATAAGGATTTATTTTCAAAAATTGTGTTTTGATTGCAACTAGGTTACAGGAGTTCACACAGAAATTTGATCCAGGCAAGTAAATTCTTGCGTTTCTACTGCTTGTCTGCTTCAGCACAGAGGCCTTCAACTAGCTTACAGGGGCCACACAGATAGATCACAAAAACAGCCAGGTTGGCAGCTTACTTACAGAAAGCTGACTTACAGAACAGCCTGATGGTAAGATTTTCCTCTGCAAGTATGACTCATTTTTTGGGTCAGTCTGAGGAATTCAGAATTTTGAGTTAGAGTTAAGCTTTATAGAATAGTTATAAACTGAGTTTTAAAAGCCCTTACAAGTACCTCTACGAAAGATACTCATAAAATCCAGTTAAACACAATTGAATTTATTTGAAGATAGAGGCTAATAGTATAATGGAAAAAGAGCTGTGCATTCAATAGCCAAATGAATCAAGAATTAATCTGGGATTTTCATAGAACCTTGAAGAATTAGGCAAGTCTCTGAAAATCCCCTTCTTAGAAAAGTAAGTAAAACCTAGGGCTTCAAAGAAACGTCAGTTGTCAATCAGTCTCCAAGAGTAGATGTTGCATGCAAAGACAAAATGTCAGAATCCAAGGTCAGGGTTTTAAGTACATAGAATCTCTTTCTTTAGATTTTCTCCTTGGATCTTAATCAATGTGAGAAAGCAATAACAGACATCTAGAAAGAAGTTTCTAATGAGAACATCAAGAACTGTATCAGCGCTGATACAGTACTTGATTGTAAAATCCTCATGCAAGGCAACTCTAGATTTAAGCATATTCAGTGATTAGGGATTACACCAAAAGCCTGCAAGAACGTGTTATAAAGAAATGGAACATCTTTCAGTAATTTAATTGTTTTAAAAACTATTATACTATTTATTTCAGCCTTTATCAGTTACATATTAATACTATGAAATAGTTAAAACCATGAAAACTTTTCTGTTTCATTTTCAATGTAGTCTTGCACAGCTTTCTTAATCCACCATGGCTGGAAAATATTGTGCGTATAAAAAAGAGCAACTCTCACACATTAAAGAAACAGCAGATGTAACTCACAGGAGGGGGAGGTATTAGGTGCTTTTTAGAACCAGATATGGATTGCTGTCTGCTTTAAAGAGGTCACATATTCTTACAAATAATAGATACAGTTGCAATAATCCTTTCTTTTCACTTACCTCATCTTGCATTTGCAGTACAATATTACGTGAGGACATGTAGCTGCTCAAATAAGCAAATAAGCCATAACAGGGAAATCTTGTTTGGATTCCCGCAAAGTAGAGGCAGAGAAAGAAAGGTTGGAAACTCTGTCTCCCCAACAGAGCTAATCAGCTTCTAACAGAGGGAAAGTAAAATGTTCTACTGTAAGAATAATTACCAGTTCCGCAAAACAACATTCAAGACATAATGTTCTCTCTGTGCACTATTCTTATTTAAGTTCTTCCTGCAAGTGAATTAAAGAAATCAAAGCATGATTTTATTAATCAAGATTTTAATTTCATATGCTGAACGCTATTTTAGGGCAAACTACTCTTCCACAGTAGGCACCGTTCTTCAAGTTTTACAAATTTCCTTTTCTGTGTCTTCTCTTTTTACCGTCTACATAAATGAACTGACAAGCACAGAATCCATTGACCTCTTTATGAGAAAAATCTAATGTGTAAATTAGTAAAACATCCTAAGGTTTAGTGAGTAAAAGTGACATGAAATTCCCTTTTGCTTTTTGAGCTAATTACCTAATTGACGCATTTGCTTCATTAAGCTTTGGGCTTTTTTCTTTTTTTCAAGTAGCAAAATGGTAGCTGCCATGAATTTTAAAAGGTATCACTTTCAACTGAATGGTTTAAGGCACATCTTAAAGTGATGTTTCTTAGAACCTTTCAGCAAGTAAGAGTTCAATTGTGTTTTATAACAACAGCATACAGAATAATGTTTAAAAAGTTCCACATATACTATTCAGAACACAAATTGCATAATTCACCTTCAATACCTCGACACTGGCTGTGCACAATAGAATTTCTTTTTCTGTTGCAAGATGTATGGACTTTCAAAGTGCAGTTTTACAGGGTTAAGATATTAGACAATTCAAGTTAGTATACATACACATAAAAATTACTATGTATGCTTTGAAAAGGAGAAAAATTAGTAACAGATAAATGTAATTATTGAAGCCAATAAAAGAAACAGAACCATGTGTGAAAAGCCTATTCTTTTGTAACAAGTGAAAAGTCTTTTCAACATGAATTAGTTAATCATATCAGGTTACAACACATATTCAGCAGAATAATGGTTACTTCCTTATTTGAGCTGTCATAAGGGATATTATTGCTTTTGCACAACACTGTTCTTTTTTGTTGAACTTTATTAATAATAGTATTGAATGCAATTATTATATCATTAAATTGCGTGGTAGCACCACACAGACTACTGAATCTGCTAGCTTAAAAATGGAGTTGAACTTAGAAAAGAACAAAGCAGCAAAAACTATTTTACACAGGTTTGGAGAGGCACGTTATCTGCTCTATATGCGATTCGCTATCCACTCTGCCTGTATCGTTAAAGAGAATTATGGCTACTTTTCATTAATGTTTCTGTTTCAGAAGCAGATTAGAACACAGAATAGACTTACTCTAGGTTTGTGGAGAGAAAAAAATACTCATATGTAATTAAAGAATTTTTAGTAAGCCTTGAGTAACTGCTAGTAAAGTCTCTATATATCGAGGCAGATAGGCTTCCAGATACACTTGCTTTTTCCAGTTTCCATAAACAGCAACGTAATCACACAAGATGGAGCCAGGTGTCACCACCATATTAAAGCAGCTGAAGTAAGAGAGGTGCTAAAAGATGTCAGAATGCAAAGTAATGCTATTTTGTACATGTGAAAGGCTATCTACTTGAAAACTGCATAAACTGTAGAGCAAAACCTACAAGCAAGGGGACAAAAATCTGTTTTAATTTGACTCTTGCCAAACATCCTCTTTTCATCTACATTCACATGTGTTTGAAGTGTCAGGGTGAAATGCAAAGCATGTTACCTCTTTGGTGGGCAGAGCAGAGCCCACTCAGAAAGGTGAGTGTTCAATCCAAAATGTCCTTCTGGCTGCAGTGTGGAAGGACTCGTTGCCTGGTTAGAGATCTGTGTGCAGCCCTTCTTGACTTACCTGTCTTATTAGTAGAAATCAGATTTTTATTGTGAAGTGTTCTTACACTGATTCAACTTTAACAGGTCTTGTGCTACGGCAACATATCTGAAATCCATGTAGGTAAACTTTTGCTGATTTATTCATAGCTGATTTATGGATTTTACTCTGAGGCTCCAGGGGAATTCCATTAAATCCATCATCTGTTTTACCAGATTTGATTATGTCAATGACTCTGTTGCCCCTCCTTGTCCTTTGATTTCACAGACAGAATGAGCAGAGAGTATATGGAAGAGAATATACAGCTGAAATCTCCAAACTTCTGCCTCTGCAAATTCAACCTCAAAATACAAACTTTAAGGGCATTTTTATGTTAGAAATTATATATGCTAATAGGATGGTCCAGTGCATGGTTTTCAAAAAAGCACAGTATTAAAATGGATGTGCTGAAAGAGCTTAAACTCAACCAGATACGTGATTATCCTGACCGTTCTCTTTCTGAAGTGAAAGCAGATGGACATAATTGTTCACCTTTCTGAGGTGCTTCTCATATATAATATATTAATCTCAGGGTCGTGGGTTTTAGCTAAACTCAGGACAATCGTATATTCTATATTCTATATGCAGGCTGAGACATTTTATAAACTGGGAACATTATTTGCCTGGATTAGAAGGGGGAATTGTATGACTGGGAGTTCAGTGAGCTCCCACATGCAGGAGGTTTCTGCTATTTCTGAGTGAGTTATCAGAACTGAAGGAGTATTTCTGCACTGTACCCTCCTTTCCCGTCTCATCTAAAACCCATGGCATCTACAGAGTCACATAAGATAGAACTAGTTACTATATTGAGCAACTAGAAAAGTAAGAGGAATCCTAAAAGATGTCAGAACATAACAGAAATTTATTTTGTTTGGGAGACGGGATGTCTGATAAAAGCCTGCACTTCAGTTGAGTGGGTAGCTAAATCCGTGTTATACTTAGGAAAGCAAAACATTCAGAAAAGCCTAAAAATGACACACAGAAAAGACACGGTAACAAAACCAAAAATCTGCATTTTCCCCAATGCTTTGTGGCTATTAGGGTAACAAGTTGCAGGATACACAGATCCACTTCTAGAAAAAAAAAATAAAAAAAATCAGTCTGTGAGACTGTGAGTCTGTATCAGCACCTATTTTGTATATGACCTTTTGTTCATGGCTTTGGCTTTCCTAAGCCCATCCCTGTGCCCTTGCACAGTGTCTCTGTATTCCCGCTGAGTCACTTACCTCTGCTTCCACCTCTTGTCTGCTTCCTTTTTTATCTTTGAGCTCTGTCAATAATGAGACAATGTTTGAGCTCTGTCAATAACAGGACTTTCTTGTTCACCCACAGAGGCCTTCTGCTACCAGTGCTAGACTCCCTGCACCTCAGTCTGGACTGTTACGGAGCTTGGAAGAGACCCTTGAAAATCAATTAGCTCTCCTGGATCCCTCTTCTCTCCCTGACCGTATCCCATGGGATCCTTCCTTCTAAGCAGGTCCATCAACAGGCAAAGGCCTTTTCTGCTGAAGCCCCGTATTATGAACTTGCTCTTGGCTTTGTTACCTGAACTTCTCCATTTCATGATCACTGCAGCCAAGAGTGTCCCTGGCCTTCAAATTCCCAACAAATTCCTCCTTGTTTGTTTCAGCAGAGGGTTTTCCTTTGTTGGTTCATTGATCACTTGTGTCATAAATTAATCTCTTTTTTTCCTTCAGTTCACACCTTTTTTGCTTCACAACGTTGTCTCTGTTCAGGAAAGTTTGCAAGACAAACCTTGTAGAATCATAAAGAATGAGGACCCAATGACAAGACAAATTATAAAGCAAGAGTCAGTGGTATGGTTTTCCATTAGTGTTCAAGCATTTTTACAGAAATAGCATACACTAGAATTCAGTCAAGTATTTTCCTGGAGAAAATAAGGCAAAAGACAAGTTGATCTCCAGCTGTCCAGAAGACTTAAGGCAATTTTTTCTAGTATCTCCTGTGGCAGGTACTCTGGTGGTATGCCTATGGTTTGCTTATGCCTGTTTATCTAACATGACATTGCATGGTCTCCTTCTGTGTGACAACAGCATCCTTTGTTTGCCCTATCTCTTGGACAGGTTTAGGAAATAGGCTGTGAAACTCACCAGCACTCAGTCAAATTCTGCAGTGGAGCAGACAGCCAAAAATAGTTCAGAATTCAGTAAAGTTCACAGTCTGCAGGTTTAACAACACAGTGGCACCTGCTGCACTGTGTTACTGTACTCAGCAAACCACCTACAACGGTCCATTCAGACTGCCATTACATTTCTCATTTTGATTCTGCACTTACAATACCTTCACTTACAGTCCAAATTACGTGATGCATTAAAACATCTTGAAAGTGGGAAACAAATAGGCACCAAAAATTAGTTTCTGCAACTCTTGCTGTGTGGAAATTGAATGATAACATGCCCCACAGGGGTGCAGAGATTTACAAGTAATCATATCTGTCCATACCAATCATTCAGATCCTGGACAATATGTAAATACCAGGCTCCCTATAGTGTATCTAATAATTTGCCTATGTTCACTTTCAGCTAATATTTTTTTTCCTCCCCGGAACAATTTTATAAACTATACAAGTTTGGTTCAAATTAGATTTGAAGCTTTGTGGACAAAAAACCAAAAATCTTGGGGTTTAGACCTACCCACAACAAACCCACATACTTTAAATGGTGTCTTAATTAAAACCAAAACAAAACAGAGAGAAAACCTGTACTACACAGTATGAAAGCCTTTAAAATTAATTAATCTATCATTTAGCATTGTCATATGTAATTCCTTTTGACAAACATGAATTTTATGAGAGAAAACTTGAATATGGGGCTTTGAAGGATTTTAGCTACAATGTGCAATGTCTCCAATACATGGCACATGGCTAGGTTGTGGGTGCTAAGAGGTTTGCAGTTCAAGAGCCCTCTGTGTACAAGAAGTGTATGTATTTTATTAGTGTGTCAGTGGGAATAAGGGACAGTTACCATTAACCATTTGCCTATCCCTTTGTAACTTTAAATCTCTCAGGCTAATACATAATGATAGAAACTCTAACAGACTTCTCCTTTTTCCCCTCTTTTTTTCCTGGCATCTCAACTATTGATGACTTCCATCGCTTTCTGTTCACTTTACGTAACATATAGTTTTAGCAACTTTGCCTTAGAAAGAAGCTCATCTCATAACCAAAATTGTGTTACTTAAAGACACACATACACAGATGCAGCCCTTTCAACTCCTCCATACATGAACAACCCTGTCATGACCAGCTTGCTCATTTGCAACTTCTGGTTTCTAGCTCCTCCACTTCCAGGGAAGACATTTCATGCTATGCTTTCACACAAACAAAACAACGTATACATCTTTCAGGTTTTCTTCAAAAGATTCCTCATCTCAACATAAAACTTTTCCTGCTGGCTCCATCTCCCTTCTGCCTACTAAATGCTAAACAGAGCCACTTTCAGGTAAGTTTAAGAAAGCAAAAATAAAGTAAATCTACATGTGGGTGTGCTGTATATCACTTTTACTATGCAAATGATTGTTTACAGAAGAATAAAAGGCTGTAAATATTTTGAGAAGTGGGCCCCCAGTGCCTCCTCAGCATGCCAAATGGCACCGTGTGCTTCGTAATTATGTAATATAGAGAATACCAGCTGGTTTGAATCGTTCTCAGGGGCTTTGGATGATATCAAAATGCTCAGCTCCCCCAGTGAGAGCCATAATCAAGCAAGTAATACCGTAAAGTCAGACCAAATTGACATTGAGTTGTTGGTTCGTAACACACTTTAAAACAGATGTTAATGCTGTACACTGTGATTTTAAAGTTTTTTGGGCTTTTTTCCTCACATAAAGTATTATTTTTCTGGCAAAGCACTGCTCTAATATATGTAGACATTCTCTGAGAAATTGCATTTTATATTTTCTGAAGAGACAGATAGCCAGATGTTTACTTTCCACTGCTATGGCACACAGTGAAAGGGGTGCTTGTTTTGCTGTGTAGGGAGGTAGCGAATACATACATGGTTATGTACGTAGCATAACAATTGCTTAAAGCAAAGTCTTGGGAAAAAACTTCCCAATTCTTACTAGTGGCACTAACCGAGAAGAAGTGGCAGCTGATTCTTGTGAACAGGCAAGCATCTTTGTTTACAATTTTTTTTTGAAATTAGTTCTCTAGCACCTTACAAAGCAATAACCACCTAAAATTTCTCCGGAGCTCATAGACTTTAGGTCTTTACAAAAATGTAGTATGAAATCAATCACAGAACTACAGTCTGTAATATTATATCCATTTTGCGCAATCTTATATATATAAGTTGAGATAGTTCTCAAGCTGTTGGTACAACGACTTCCCTACTGAAGCATTACAGTTAAACTACTCTTTATCCACATATCATCATACTCTCATGAATTTTTTACAGCCTTGCTGAGACAACTTTCAATTTTTATGACAGGGCAAAGAGCTCCTTCCCTTTCCATACCACACCCTCCCAGGTCAAAGACCCTGTAAGCCAGAGAATGAATAATGAACCATTTAGCATGTTTTCTATGTCTATGCCTGCTAGTGGAGCTGAGCATAATTGGAGAGGCTGCTCTTCCTTCTGTTTACAGTAGCAAGTGAAAAAAACGCATCTCACCTCTGGCAGGCGTCTAATGCAACCAGTAGGATTGCCCTAAAGAAAACTCCACTTTGCCCTACAGACTGGATACCCAGCAATCAGGGCACAGCTCACTGCCCAGGTGCTCAATCGCCAATCCTCCTGCACAACCAACGAATATTTTACACAATGCCCACACAAATCCTATTCATAGTTTATCATTTTCTCACAGTATTAGCCAAAAACCTGCCAAATCTGAAGGACTGAAGGACTGAGGCATGGCTGCCATGTGTCACATGTGATCACAAGATCAGTTCACGTTCCTCCTCATCCTTCCTCCCCTACCAGTTTGCCACCCTGATCCCTTGACAGCCATTCTGCTGGTTTTAAGCTGCTTCACATGCTGCCGTCTGACCCAAGATGTGGGAAACAAAGAGTACCAAGAGATTACGGGTGCCGTTGGACAAAGCTACTGTCTAAGGGGTAGAGTTCAGCAACTGCTTGGTGGAAAGAAAATGAGTTGAACGCAAAAATGTATTGACTGCTCAATGCATATTAGAGTATCTCAAGATGAGCCACAGTGATGTTTCCTTCCTGCGACACTAATATAGGACAGTTTTTCCATAAATATGTAGCATTTCTTAAAAAAAGAAAATAAAAAAACATACCAAAAATCAGTAAAATACCCTTTTATCCTCTTGAGGAAGCCCTTAAAAGACATTTTACATGTTATCAGTAGCCTCCTTCCAGATAGCTGTGTTAAAACAGCAAAGAGACAAGCCCTTAGGTAATAGGAATAAGCACAAGCAATTATGTTATCAATTATTCAGCTAGATAACTACTTTAAAGACAACACAGCTGCTTTAATAATTAATAATACTTAGGACACTAACAAACTACAGTGCCACTTAAGAAGATTTTTATGGGCTACTGGGCAAGTATTTTTTGTAGGAACACATAAAAATAAGCATGTGAGAGACTTCTACTTGGGTTACAGAAAGATTGTATCAGCATTTCAAGTTAGAATGCACATTTTAAATTATTTTTGACATCAAACCTATTCCAAATAAACTGGTCTAAAAAAAAAGTGGTAGTCTTGTACTTCAATAGTTAATTTATTTTCTATTGAGTGTTTCTTTTTGAGATTATTTTTTCTTACCTATTATATTATTTTCAAGATTTCAAAAACTAACTTTCAATTTTTCTTTTTCCAGTGGGAGCCCATAAAGAATCCACATCAAAACTGAAACTTGTTGGGAACGGGTTCTGAGATGAACCTCTTGCTTGGAGTTCCCTTAAATTTTAATAAAATAAGAACTAGAAAATATACAGTCAGCTCTTGTATTCATTAAAAAAAAAGGGAGTTTTGGAGGATCTTAAGAAAAATTATATAATTGCATTTTTGTGCCTAGGATACTAACTCTACTTCCCTTATCTCTTTTATTATTAGATTTTGTTACTTACATTTATCCAAGACAGAGGAGAGAACAGAGGTTTTTGTTCTGAAGTACACTCAGAATTTTCTTTACAAGAGGTGCATAAAGATAGCCTTCTAGATTTATACTTAGGTATATAAGAGGTTTGCCTTTTTGGCATGAACAATAAAGAGCAGTCCTTGATGGCATCCACCACCTTTTAAAACAACTAAAGGCAGGTTTTTAGTCAATGTTTATTAAAGAATGGAAGAATCTCTAATTTAGTAGGACAATTCTTGTATCTTTTAAGATTAAAATCGATAGTAGAGACCTGTGCCTTTTCAATACCAAGACGCTGTGGCAGGTTCAATACATGTAATTTCGAGAATAAACCTAGAGTTGATTGTGGGATCAGAGCTATAGTTCTATTGCTTACATTTGTCCCTCTAAAAGGTAGTTATTCCCCAGGTTTCTTTCCCAGAATCATCTCCTGCAACCATACTTCGCTGATTGCTTACGATTCAAGGACATGACTGTGCAGGAAATTCGTCACAGCAGGTTGGAGGGGTGTTCCATTTATCTTCAGAAAACCACAGGCTCCCTGGTAATATGTCTTCAGACTTGTCCCAGCACAGCAACTACAGAGCAAACAGCTTCTCAGAAAATAACAACATCAGACTTCCAGAGGTAGCAAAAAAGCAACATGATTTTTGATTCACAATGTGATGCCTGACCTACTGATACAGGCATATTTAGAAAAGGACTTGCACATGGAAGCAATTTAACTACACTGAAGTTTAAGGTAGTAAAAGCTAGTTTCAAAGATAAATGCAATTTTGCTGTCAGACCTTAACTATGTGAAAAAGCAACGTGTGATTTCTTTGGCTAAATTGATAAATACGGTTGCTTTGCTAAGTTTTATTTTATTTATTTTGAAATTAAAAAAAATGTTTGACTTTCAGATTATTTATTGGAGCTGCTTCTCTCATGACTTCTAGGAGCTCATTTCATATTAATTAGAAATTTCTGTGCAAACAAGAAAATATTAAATATGCCACTGCTTTGGTACGCCCCAAAATAAACAAATATGTTCTTTATAGTGCAACTATACAGGGAATGAACTAGAATGACTCATAGGATTCAACTGGTTGATGTTTCTCCACCCCTCTCCAAGGGCTGTAGCCAATGTCAAATCCACACTAGAGATTTTGGCTTGGAGAGTGATAAAATAAGGGGAAAATTATTTAGCTATCATTACCAGTGGGATGGATGTTTTTAGAAACATGGGGATGAGATCTAAGATCAACCAGAATCAAACCACAGATGGCAGTTATACAGCCATTATGAAAAAGCCTTTAAATACAGTATCAAAAGAAAAGTCAGCAATAGTAAAAACTTCCGTTATAGATGGAAATGATAAAACTTCATAATGTGTCTATGAGGCTCAAATATTTGAATAATACTTGTAATTGCAAAAACCAGAATGTGGTACTCATGACATGAAAGGATTAAAGTTTTTTTCCTTGTGTGAGTATCCTAAGTGGGTAAATACCAAAGATGGACTAGGGCTATGAATTATTAAATCAGTTTCTTTTTATAATGGGTAAGAAAAGCAGAAAACCTGGTGAGATTAGGCAGAGGGTTACAGATGCAACACATGGAAGCAGAGCAAGGAGGTGATTTTTATAACAGAAGAGATTTTGAGCCATTAAAATATAGCAATATACACATGAAAGGCAAAGGGCAGGGTGTATATGTATTTTATATGTATATAGATAGGGTAGCCATGAGATGTGGAAAGAAGAAAGACACAGGAGCTTGCAAGTATGAAAGGATAAAGAAAGGGTACACCTCTTAGAAGGCAGATTGTGAGAGATATTTTGAAGAGGAAAGGATCTAGGGATGATCTGAAGGATGATTTGAGAGGAAAAATACCAGGAGGCTTCAGGCAACAGAGAAATAGAATTTTAGCCTGAGGAGGAATGAAATAGATGCTTGGTACAACTGGTTTTATATAAAAAGGGAACTTCGGAGTTAAATAGTTAAGAGCCATTGATAGAAAGATGACATGTAAAATGTGTGTAGCTTAAGGAAGAAAATTCAAGAATCACCACTGGGTGGGATTTTTCCATTTCAAAAGGCTCACTGTCTAATCAAGAGAGATGCCCAGGGCACACAGGATACAGATGAAGACTCTGAGTGGACCTCAAGAAAGATCAGAAGCCAAACTAAAGATGCACCAAGTGGAAAAAAGTAAATGAATGCTGGCAACCAGAGATAAAAAGAATACCTGCATTCATGAAAAATGGTAGAACCCACACTAAGCAATCTAAGCATCCTAAATAAGTAAAGAATTAATCAAGACAACATATAAAGAAATCATATTTAACAGTAATTGAAAACACGTTTTCTCAGGATCAACAGCCATGAGTTTCAGCAACTTCCAGAGGTCTTTAGTATTCCCACCTGCAGTATTCATTTTTTTCATACGCTGTACACCTGCAGGCTGAAGGATATATTAGCAGCACTTAAGTATGTACGGTTCTCTCAAAATACTCATCTCAAATTGATTACTGGAGTATATATTTACTGCTTTACTAAGCTGAAACTTAAATTCCTGAAGGATTCAAAATAATCTCAAGAAGTGATGATAAGCAACGTTAGACAACAAGCACTTATTATTTTTTTAAGCCCTGCCAGAGAGCAAACAAGTGCTGTGATATTGATATGAAAAGATCAGTTACTTATTTCCATTGAATTAATAGGAAATGACTTGACAAAGTGAAAGGAAGAAAAGGCAATATCATTTTTTCCTCTTCTGGGTGTGCACTTGTAAAGTGGTCACATCTTGTCATGATCAGAAGGAAAAAAAAACTTACAAGCTTTTCGGAAGAAATTTTCTCTACTTAATCAAATACACCTATATATTTCTGGAAGTATTCATTTTGACAGAATAACTTCAAAAATTACTCAAGCCTCACTCGAGCCTATGACTCACAAACAGAGATAGTGCTACTCTGGGATTCTCTTAGCAGGGAGCTATTATTGCACTTTACTCACAGATATCTATCAACTTCAATCACCTTTGCTAGTGTATTTTTGGTATTTTGAACTCCTCCATTTCACTTTAACCTGTCTCAGTTTTTTGGGTCCAGGAGTTCAGAAATGCAATTTCTCTTTTTCACCACTTCAAAAGCATCCTGTTTGTTCAGCTGTCCCTATCACCTACGAGTGCTTCAGCCTCCATGTTTTAGGACTTCTTTCCTCACCCAGGAAAGCGCAGAACTTGTGTCTTCACAAAACTGAAAATGGTACCAGTGAAGCAACACATCACAGATTCGTCAGTATTACTATATGGCTGCTTGTGAAAAGTGCTGGTAATAGCACAGTTCAGAAGGTCTGTCAGCCAAATAAGGTTATTATTTATCATCTGCCAGTACAAATGTAAGACATGTTTGGGGACTATCAGAGAGAAATAACTTTTAGAGCCATTTTAACTCCTTGGCTTTAACATATAAGACTTGGGCCACAGCAAAGTTCTGTTCTGTGCCAAGGAGTTTCACAACTGGTGAAAAACTGGGTCCTTCTGTTCCAGATCTGCCTTTCAGATCTGCCAGCTTCAGTTCAGCTTACTCTTTCTTACAGAGGAAGATGTGATCAGCCTGTCCCAGCCACTCTTGGTTCTCCTGAGTATTAATGATGAGCTCAATGCCTTAATTTTCTGTGTAAAGTTCAGACTTTTTTCTATGTGCATCAGTTTGTATCTACGTACACTGCATTTCATCAGCCATTTCACTGCTTGGTCTCTGATTCTTTTAAGTTTATCTTGTAGTTTGTTACTGATTAACCTTGTTTTTACTATGCTGAGTCAATTTTAATATCATCAACAGACTTGGTCACATTTATATTCATTCTACTTACTTCTATGCCTTGGTTTCTGTCTTTAGATTCAATACCTGCCTATGCAAGGAATTGTTAGGATGCAACTCTTTAGACAATTGCCTTAAAACTGTTGGGAAAGAAGTCTTGTTGAAGGCCACCTAGAAATTCTGGCAATCTCCTTTACCCATGTACTTGCTGACAACTTTGGGGAATTCCAGTGGCTTTGCGAGACAAGCACTCCATTTAAAAAGCCACCATAAACGTTCACTGTATTTATCTATGTGCCCATTAATTCTATTTTTACAACAGTTTATACTCATTTCCCTGAAAATTATACTTGTCTATTCTAACACCTGTATAGATCACAGGTCTGTATTAACCCTGACTTCCCAGAAAGCCTTTTTAAAAATTGTTGTCACTTTTGCCACCTTCCAGTCCTCAGATACCAGAGTGGTTTATGTGATGAATTATAGGCTGCCATTAGATATACAACAATGATGAATAAACACCTTTTAAAAACAAAAATAAAACAAAACACACCACTTTGAGCTAATGATGTGTCTAAAGGATTTAGAGCTGCGGGTGGTTCTACTTTCTCTCAGCTGCAGCTGTTTGCTTATATAGCTTATCCACTTAAAATTGAAAGTAATATCCTTTTAAAAATCCAAAGCCATAAATTTTCTGACTTACTGATTATGCCCAGAAACTGGTTTGTATGCAGTACCTGCTAGTCTCTTTCACTACTGGCAAAAGCAACCACAAGAACATGAACCTTAAATAGCATCTTTCCCAAAAATTCCTGTTTAAATTTAATTGGATGTGATGACTTCCTGTTGTTTCCAGGCTTCAGTATATTTAGGTTTATATTTAATTATAATTGGAAATAGTTAAATTTCAATTAGAGATACGTTTAGTTGCGACCTTTTGTCAGCTTAAGGTTTTCAAATGAAGGACTGCAATGGATTTAACAGAACTGAGCATCTCTGATGTTGGCACCTCTGGTGCACATCAGTGCTTCTCAGTAAATCCATCTAAACAATTTTGTTCTCCTTTCTCACCAGCAACTGAACTGGCGAGGCATTTGGACTGGACAATCGTAGTAGGTCCCTTCCAACTGAAACATTCAACTCTATTCTATTCTACTTAACTACCACTACTCTGGGTTACTTCTAAGAAATACAAATTTGAATTATGTACAGAAAATGTGCAGTAGCCATAATGCAATGCTATCTATAAATGTGCGTACTAGGTTAAGTTACTTGTCATTTTTTTTACTGTGCAATAAATGATGACAACACCACTGTAGATAGTATAGCCACATAAACGACCACATGATACTTAATATATCGAAATAGTCTGTACCTACACAGTCTCATTTTATTCCAGTTACAAAAGTTGTCTCAAAGACACAATAATGTGTTGGTGACTGAAACGCCAATATATTTTCATAGAATCACAGAATGGTTTGCGTTGGAAGGAACCTTAAAGATCATCTAGTTCCAAACTCCTGCCCTGGGCACGGACACCTCCCACTACATCAGGTTACTCAAGGACCCATCCAGCCTGGCCTTGAACACTTCCAGGGAGGGAACATCCACAGGGCAACCTGCTCCAGTGTCTCACCACCCTCACAGAAAATAATTTCTTCCTCTTATCTAATCTAAATCTAGCCTCTTTCAATTTGAAACTGTTAGCCCTTGTCCTATCACTACATGCACTTTTAAAAAGTCCCTCTCCTTTCCTGTAGGTCCCCTTCAGGTACTGGAAGGCTGCCATAAGGTCTCCCCAGAGCCTTCTCTTCTCCAGGCTGAACAACCCCAACTCTCTCAGCCTATCCTCATAGGCGAGGTGCTCCATGCCCCTCATCATCTTTGTGGCCTCCTCTGGATCCATTCCAACAGGTCCATGACTGTCTTATGCTGTGGGCTACAGAGCTGAACACAGGACTTCAGGTGGGTTCTCACAAGAGCAGAGTAGGTGGTGAGAATCATTTCCCTTAACCTGCTGGCCATGCTTCTTCTCATGCAGCCCAGGATGCAACTGGCTTTCAGGGCTGTGAGCACACATTCCTGGCTCACATCCAGCTTTTCATCCACCAGCATCCTCAAGTCCTTCTCTTCAGGGCTGCTCTCAATCCACTTATTGTCCAGCCTATATTTGTGCTTGCGATTGCTTGGACCCATGTGCAGCACCTTGCACTTGGTCTTGTTGAACCTCATATGCCCACCCCTTAAGCCTGCTAAGATCCCTCTGGATGGCTTCCCTTCCATCCAGCATGTTGACTGCCTTTCTTCCAGCCTTGATTTTAGGAAGGTTCTCTATGTTTCACCAAGCAGACACTTTGCATCGGACACAAGCAAGCAGAAGCTTTTGTATATGTCTCATGACAACACTTCATCTTAATACAATCTGGTCCCAGCAGCTACTGCAGAAAATTGCTCAGTTTGATAGCACTATGGGAGAGCATCATTACGGACAAGACTGAGAAACCCATCAATGACACTTCAGGACTCAATATAACTGTGGTATCCAAGTGCTGCGCTTTTGTATTAGGGCTATTTTCTTACATCTCTTTATTTCTTATTCATGTCCATTGGCCCTTGACTCATTGCGTGATTCAATGCAATAAAGGCTTCAGCTCAACTGGATTCAATCTCAGAAATCATCAAAAAGTAAGATTTATGTAGTATGTTTTAGAAAACCTTATGACAGCCACCAATTCAGGTAAGGAGATATAAGCTCTTCTTCAACAGTAGTACAAAGATCTCATCTCTCACACAGGAATCACATAGGGCAGCCCATTCCGTATCATGTTGCGATGACTTAAATCACTTTCTCTGTAGATGTTTGGCAGAAACCAGTTGCCACTTGTGCCAGCAACTTTAATAGCCTTTTTTGTTTGATTGAAACTCATCTATCATGTGGTTATTTTTAAGAGAAAAATATAATTCACCTTTCAGTCTCATGATCACTCACTCCAAATCAGGCTGAAGTCATCACTGCTATTAAAAATTACTTATATAGGGTAAAGAACCATTCTTTCAAAAATATATGACTTGCTGAGCATTCAAACATTACACAACCAGTGGAAAACAAGAATCAAAACCCACATGTCTATTTTTGGCTTCCATGTTATTGCAAATGGTATACATATACCTGCAAGGGAGAGAGAGACTAAAATTCTAGAAACAGGACAGATATACATCCCTTTCATTAATATGGTATAAGACACAAAGATTCACAGTGTTTTCAGCTGCAGTTGATGCACCTGCCATTCTATGCTGCACCCGTTCTTTGGTCTTCATTTTGTTTCATACAAATCAACTATTCCCTATGGTGGCAAAAATTTACAGCTGGCTTCTCCCAGACTTAATTTAAACTGTAAGCAGAATCTCATTTGAAGTGAAAAAAAAAAAAGTGGAATTCTTCTTATTTATTGTATTCCTTTACTAAATTTCAGTCCCTATTTAAAAGATCTCTCAAAAATTTACACCTCTGGTTTCTCACTACTAAGTGGTAGGGTATCCTAGTTTTGTTAGTCATCAACAGTCTCTTGAAATACAATTAAAACACTCCATTTCCAAATTTAGTGAAGTATTCCAATTTCTGAATATATAATTTGGAGAACTAACTCTGAGGATTGTTGTGGGTTTGGTTTTTTTTTTTAATGTTACACAGTCAGGCACAGAAAAGAGGTTAGGCAGAAGGGATATCACTGCAGGAGTGTGCTGAGAATAGCTCACAAAATTTTTGTAAGTTCTTTGGAAAAAAAAAATTATCTGTTGAGCCTTCTTTTATAGCTCAAGGCTGATTCCATCCTGAGTGAAATCATCACCAACTAGCTTCATTACGGACATCACATTAAGCTATTATGTCATTAAACAAGCAGAGTGAATTAGGTCAATACTAAGAAACAATCCCTCTCTCTTTTCATCATTACATGACCCAGATCCAGAAAGAGACACCAGATAGAGCATGGTCCAAAGCCAAGACTGGCAAAACCACTAGCAACTCCAGAAGACAGAGCCAAACTTTCATCTGGGAAAGTAATACTATGCAAACGGAAAAACACATCTGTGTGCTAGGGTATGCCGACCTGTTCTGAACCATATGTTCAAATGACTCAAACAAAACAGGTGGCAAGACCTCTTCGTTCTTTATGTAAGTAAAATAAATGTAAAAAACACAACAAACAAAAGAATATCCAGCACTTAATTACAGTCAGGAAATAGAATAAGTAGACATACAGTAAAAAAAGCCAGCACATTTTTTTGCCCCACATTCATTTCCTTATATGATTTTTTCTCCTTCTGTTCCCCATCTGTTTTCAATCTTTAAACTGTGAACTGTTCTTTTGCCTCTTTACATTCCTATGATCTTTTCTTCACTGAAATCTTTGAGTGATACAGTGGCTTAATTATTACTATTAATATATCTAGGACTTATTTTTCCCTTCTGATATCTTTAACTACTGTATGTTTTTAATATTCATTTGGTTTTTTACTTTTTGCAAAAAAATAATATATATATACTGGGCAAAGATAATTTCACTTTAGCTTAGAAGTTTCTTCTTATCAGGTCCATTTAAGCTTTCACTTAACAGTACTTACACTGAAATGATGGAAAAGAGTATATAAATATTACTATCTATATTGAGTTTGGAAGCCTCCGATTTGAGTATAAACTAATATAAAACTGGCAGCTTCACATACATATGCATATGTACACACACACATTTTTCATTTTTTTTACTTGAAACATCTTAAACATATAAAAGTCTATTGAGAAAACTTTAGGTTAGTATTGAATGAAACCAAAATGTTTAAGTCATCTCTGTAACTGCCCTCTCTGAATTTACTCCATAATGGCTGCTACTTCTTCTTTACCTGCGATCTGATTTTGAATAAGGTTTAGTTTCAGTAACACACTCTACGGAGTAGAGTACTCTACGGAGAAGATAAAAAATCTCAATGCTAATCCCGGAGAAAACAGTATGGGTAAGATGCAGCCTCTTTCCCAGCTTCTCTCAAGGTCCCCACAAGAAAATAGTTCCATTTTTTTCTGTTATCTAACATGGTCACCTGTGCCAATCACTGTGTCCTAAGAGAACATTATTTACATTCCAGAGAACATATTAATTTTTATAACAGGGAGAATATTTATTCCGTACAAAAGAGTAAAGTGTTTAGTCTCTTATACCTTATATGATAGAAGGAGCATGACGAAATAAGGTATCACTCTATGGTCGAAGGAACAGGATCTGATAGTTATAGACTAAAGTCATTCAAAGAGTTACTAGGAAGATCAAACTTTCGAACAGTGTATCTTCCCCATGTTTAAAAACTACAAACTGTGATTAAAATCAGTGGCATGTCCCATTAGACCTGAATTTCTAAATTCTACAGGTCTTCATTAGGTCAACACCTAGCAATCAAATGAGAAAGGAAAAGAAAAATATGTTTCCTTTTAAAAAGGCTTTAAAAATATGTTATTAATGCCAGTATCCTGTTTTTACATGAGGGTTGGCAAAGTGGAATGAGTTTACTCTTGTCCTAACCAATTTTACATTCAGCTTTCAAATAGGAAGCAGTGGACTCCACAGGCTAAATGTGAGGATACTTTTTTAACTATGAAAAAAAAAATAAGATCAATGGACTGAATAAAAATCTACTCAACTCCAAAGTTACAAAATTAACTGTACCTTTACCCAAGGAACGATGGAACTGTATGAATCTCCCCACTGGAAAGACCTAGTATTTTTTTGTATGTGCATGAGATTCATCTTCGTACAACATTCTGCTGAAATAAAAGATGAAACTAGCTGTGGTACCAGTGGCTTTAGACAGCAAATGTACTACCTACGATGCAAAACCACGTTTATACTGCATTTCTATTCATTGCAGCAAATACTGTATTTATCAAACAATCAGATCGCACATGACAAATCTGCACAGAAATACTACAAGTCTCCTCCACAATACAGTTCAACATATCGTGTATATTTTCTCCAAACCCACTCAATAGCACTGGGAAAATTGTGTCTAAAGCAAACGTATTATAAAAAGTGTCCTGCCCACAGACAGAGGAATTAACTGAGAGGTAAACTATCTGAATGCTGAAGGTATCCTAAGGTTTAGGTAAATGAGCATCCTACATTCATTCACTCTTCAGGTGTTTCTGAGGTCAGTAGTTCATTCCCATCTACTACCGGTGAGATCAGAATCACATCAGTGTCGTGCCTCTATTGCTTGAAGCTGATTTTGTTTGTCTTTTTACAACTTGGAAAAAGATAATAAATAATCATAAATACAATTAGAGCTGTGAGAGACTGTCATTAAAAGTATTCAACACATCTAGTTACTCAGCTAGGATAAAGGCAGTCTCTCTTTAATAAAAATCTAATTAAAAACAGCTTACATAGAGTGTCTCCAGAGTATGCTGAGACAATATGGAAAATATGCATATTTAAAATCCTTGGATTTAAATCTAGCAGAGCAGAAAATGCAAAAGAAGTTAGAAGGAGTACTTTCAATGAAATTTATAATCCTAAGTATTTTTTCTCTTTTGCAGGCAGAATCTTAGTTTATTTGGGCACATGTGACAGTTTTGTCTTTGGTCTATTAGACAAGTTTTGCAGCTGGGTCTCAGGTTCTGTAGACAACACCCCAGATGAGCAATCTAGCTAAAATCATCATAAATATTTTATGACAGAACACAAATATTATGTGATAGAACTGGAGCTTTACATAATTCCCCTCATTCTTTGGAAGAGCCAGGAAGATCTTGTGAAGAAGCACATTCTCCATTAAGTAGATGTGACAGAAAATGCATCCCTAAACAAAGGTGTCTCTCTCAAGTGCTGTGGCCCAAAGCAAGTTCTGAGCAGCATCTAGCACCAGGAAGAGAAAGAAATTACAGAAAACTATGTGGACATATGGAAGGTTCTAAGCCACATTCTGTATTTTAAGGAATGAGTGCTGGTGAAAAAAAACAGGCAGAGAAGAGCCCGATAGCAGCAAACTCCTGTGTTCTTGATGTGGTTTGGTGGGCAATCATGCCGAGGGAGCCAACTGGTCAAGTGCACTGCATAGAGCTGTAGAGTCATACCTTCTGCAAGACTGACACATTCACTTAAAACGTGTGTTTTAAGCTTGAGGACAGAAAATGAACTGTGAGCAAGGTTTGTGGCTGATCTCAGGCTGAAAAGATGTTTGCAACTCTGAGAGGATTAGCTGAGATATAAGATCAACTCTTGATCAGACTACAGGACAGAAATCTCAGAGGGAGATTTAAAGGAACTTAGAATTAGTCCTTTTCAAGGTGATTCTCATTTTCCCAGCAACAGCCACCATGCTGTCCAGGCTGAAGTTCTGACCCCATAGACAAGATTAAAAACACAAAGGTATCACAAGGAAGGGCTGGAAGCAAAAAGCAAGTGGAGCTGGTTCAACATATATTTAATAATATCCAAAGCTCAAACAAAGTGCCAAAATCAGGGTAATGTAACCTAGCAAAAAAATGCAAAGAGTGTCATGCATTATTAAGAAACATGCAGAATCAGCTGACATACAGGAGCGGTGGCAGCACTGTGTCTCTCTGACACCCCACAGCAACTGCCTGCAGTCCTTTAGGGTCCCAACACAGGCATACTTGGATTGTTTACTCTTATGCCCTTTTTTTTTTTCCCAGAAATGCAGAGTCAAGAAACACCTCAATTTAGATTTCCTACCTGCATCTTTATCACTACATCTTTACGTATGGAGAAGCACCTTAGTCTGCGGAGAGGCATCTATCTGTCATTTAAGCTCTGGTGTACCTACCTCCACCTAAAGACCCAAAGAAATAAAGTCAGTGGATGTTTTTAGAACAAATCACTCACAAGTTACTCAGGCACCCATCACAGACTGAAATGGGAAGCCACACACTCTGGGGTGTCCAGTAGTTAGCACAGCTGCTGACAGAGGCAGGACCCAGGTGTATCCAGTCTGGGAGTATTTGAACCCCACTGCTCAGGAGTGCCCTGCTCATCCAACAACAGGCAGGACTGAGAGGGAGCTGCCTCCTCTCGAAGATGGGAAACTAGAAATGGAAGAAGTGAAGGGGTGAAGAGAGAATAAGCGTGAGGAACGTTGATACAGTAGCTCTTGTTCAAGGGTCATTGCATACACGTTAAAAATGGTTTTGAGAACAGGTACCAGCATCCTGAACTCTCAGAGCAGTTGGCTCTTCACTAGGCTATGTGTTGTGTACTTGACATTTAACTTTAAATTTAATAGCCTACTATTACAGTAGGCTATAGTTTGTAATTTGCAACTACAATTTCCAAGGAAACCATCACAATAACTTATAGAAGCCTAAGCAGCAGATTAAAGAGCTCATAGTCTGGTCTGCCTGAGCTTTTGACTATACTAACAAAAACCCACCAATTTATGAATGTTTAAATTACATAGGTAGGATAGGATGGGTCACACTTCTGTACTTTGCATTTCTGACTTTATACAGAAGCAAAATATGCTGGGCAGCTCTCCAGTTTTACGTGTCATTCAGTTCTGCTGCTGACCGGCTTAAAACCTTGAACTTTATTCTCATGGAATGACTGAGAAAACTGTGTGAAGCGGCATTTTCCTTGATAGTTCAGATCTCATCAGGAAATGTCCAGTTGCTGAGTCAGTAAGTTTTTTTAAAAGCTTCTCCATAAAGCAGCTCTAATACTGGATTACTTCCAGTCTACTTTTTTGTCCCCTTGTTAAAATATGGGGCATGGATTTTTTCAAACAAAGCCCTTGCTGCCTGCCATTAATCCTTTTGGGTAAGCAAATCAGCAAAGGTTTTAATCACTGGGATTGATACAACCACTCCTAGCAAAGCATCACAAACCATCTGCCAATTTCACAACTATCAAATCTATGAGTGAATGAAAGTACAAGATAAACAACATGGTACGGAATGCCACAGCTGAATAAAAAATCAGAACCATCACAGGGGAAACGGATTACTGCTTTATTGTACTACAAACATGAGAGAAGTTAAATCTCAACATAACATTCCTACTGTGGTAGTCTTTGCTCCAAACTGCAAGTCTAAGCATATACACACTCTGCGTTTATGAGAAGAATGCAGTTACATACCTAACAAATATGAACACAATGTACATTTTCAAAGGCTACCTTGTTCCAATTGCCTACAATGATGCTGTATGTGAAACACCACTTAAAAATAAAGTCTCTCACTCACAAATGCTGCAATTTGTGTCCTATATAGTTATAGAAAACTAAAACTGGTCCATAGCATATGAAATACTCCTGCAGGAGAATTGACAGGCCAGTCTCACAGCCAACTAGTTGCTAAAACTAGGTGCAAAACAAAATCCAGGGCAGGTCTCTTTTGAAAGAGTCAAATACAGAAAGTTGCAGGAGAGGGGAGGAAGGGACATGGTCCTTCCTCTGGATGTTTGGATTGGAATCATTTATACATTGATTTTTATTTTTTAACATACCAAAAATAATCCTTCTAGAGAATATAATAAAGGAGAAAAAAACCCAAACTATGTCAACATTTGAAATCACTGCAAGGAAAAAAAAAGTATGTCTAATCACCATCACAATTCGTAAGAATCTATGCCGGCTCCAAGCAGAACAAAGGAAACAGCTGGCAACAGCGCTGGCAACCATTCCTCTGGGGCTTCCTCTGAGCCTCCCGGAACCTTGTGAAGATCAAAATACTCACCTCAAGCCTTTCCAGTGTAAGTTCAAAGCTCAGAGAGCCAACTATCTAACAGTTACCACCAGAAACAAAGGCCAGAGGTAAATAGAAATGGTAAACATTACAATTGCTGTTCCACTTCCCCTTCTCCTGGGCAAAGATTTCCATTTCCATAGGCAGCAGTTGCATCAAAAGTTTAGTAACAGAAGCCGATTGAGCATTAACGACAGATTACAACTGACAGGAATAAACTTCCAGTGGGAAGAGAAGACACTGAAAAATGAGGCACTCCCCCGCACTAATTTGGCTGCTTCTCCCCAAGCCTCTGGCGCTGCAAAAAGCAGTTGCGCACCTCCTTGTCTGGGCAGGCTCACCCCCAGCACCATTCCTCAGGACTGAGGGAAAAGTCATTGCTGGCAGGGCAGAAGCAGGCAAGAATCTCTTAAACTGCTGCTCAAGCAATTACAGTTCATAAAAATGAGAATGAACAAAGAAGCTGATGGTGAACAGCTCTGGCTGAATGTGGAGAAGGGAGTCAATCTGGACCTGCATCTCCTGGGTGAGTTCCTAAGGCTAAAGCAATCAGTAGAAAGGTAGAAGATGTCACAGACCTGTAGCCCCATCTCCACCAGCAGCATGTGGTAGCAGCAGCTACACTTTTTGAGGAGCTTCACTGGCCCTTACCTCGTTGGGATCTTCTGGGCACTCAGTGGATCAGTCCCCTCTGAATATTCAGGGAGATGACGGCCCCCTTTCTGGATCCTGACTTAGAACAGGCATCTGTTCAGTTGGAAACACAGGTGCCCTCTATGATGCTGCTTACAGGATGGCCAGAAACTGCTCTATTGAGGTTGCTCAGGACCCTCCACTGCAGCTGTGTCTGGGGCAGAGTTAACTACAGAGGCCAAAACAACACCTGGGGCTGTTCCTAGGAGCACCCTGGAGGCCCTTAGCCTCATGTTCTGGGCCTCTTTATTATCTGTATCCAGGCAAAAACCACAGAAGTGTTTAAACTAAAACTTTGTTTGCACTTTTCCTATAAAGCACCAAGCCACTGTTGGCATGATGTAAATCATTAATTATTTCATGATATAAACACACAAGCCAGTGTGTTCAAGTTTTGATGGCCAAGTTGTGTAAAAATGGAAGCAGTCTGATTTACAGGAATGTAATTAATCACATTTCTAAAATTTGGAACCTTTGGCTATTGTCTTTTTACCAATTTTATTTCTGATGTGAAAGCATGGACTTAAGATACTTTACTTGAGTATCCAAGTAAGAAAATAACATAATGACTATTTGATGTACAAACAGAAGGTCTTCATTAAAATTGGTTTGTCTAATTCCAATTCTTGAATGACATTTATCTGCAGAATGCATGCAAAACCTATTCCTATTACAAACTGCTGATACACACTTAAGAAATGTCTGTGGCTTCAATGGCAGAAGTAATTCAGCAGGCTAAGTGGCAACATTAGTACAGAAGAAGGTTATCCAGAAATGTATTTAATTATTGTCAACTGTGCCTAAGAAATCAGAGAAAATCAATCAAGAAGTGAGTTCCTAGATGCTGACTAGGTACTGTTGAACCTATTTACTGCACGACTACAATTTTAGTAACAGTTTGTCATATTTTAAGATGAAGGCTTACTTAGTTTACTTTATTTATTTATTTATTTATTATCTGAGTATTTATTACTAGATACACTGGGTACTTCCTGCAAATTAATGACCAACAAGATAAACAGAGGCTACAGTGAGGTATTAAACTTTCCAGATGACAGCATTACCCCTTTGAATTTATAGACATTTTACTGGCATAAGAAGGTCAGAAATAATCACTTTGTGCTTTTTAGCACAACTATTTTTGAGAAGATGAACAGTTCTGTTTGTTTCGTCCTTTTCCTGAAGCCTTTGAAAGACCTTCCTGATGTGATGGGTCTTTCTGAAGGCTTTAGGCTCTGAAATTTGGCACATTCAGCTTCAATTACAATTTCTAATGTCCTGCCAACAAAACCTGTAGTTTTAGGCATCAGGGGGGATATACGCTTTGTTAAATTGGGTCAGCTGGCCTGCTCCTACTAGAGTAAAAGCTTTGGTGTTTTCATGGAAGGACTAAGCTATGATCTGGCTTCAGGTTTGCTATTACTATCCTGAATCTGAAAAGTCATCACTATTGTTAGATTTTGTGAAATATTTATATAAATAAATCCAGAAAGTTAGAGTCTCCTACAGGCAGAGCTTCCCAAACTTCCAGGATGTTACTTCTACTTTCTATATTATATATTCCTCCTTTTTGACATTTTCTCATTGCCTTTTATCTTCCATATCCCCCATTCACCCACCATTATCCATTCTGCAAAATAATGGGGCCATTTTCACACTTCATTATTTGAATTTTCATAGTTTTAAACATATTCCTTATTTAAGACTCCTGTGAAGAGTGAGGAAAAATTAATACACATTGCAGAGTTCAAGATCTGAAGCACAGAAGGGACGAAGGCCAAGTAAGCTAATATCCAAATCAAAAGACCAATTACCTTGGTAGACACGGACCAATGTATTGCTTTCACATTCAAACTGAGGCATTGTTCTAACAGTGGAATCGAGGCTGCAGAATTAGGTGATTTGCTCTACAGTGACGGCAATAGTTGCAGAGGCACTAACCTTGCTCTACTCTTAGCCCATATCTGAACCAAGCCTCATCCTCAACTCTCAGAGGAAGGGGAGACAGGTACTCAGCTTCACAGAATCATAGAATGGCCTAGGCTGGAAGGGACCTTAGAGATCATTTAATCCATCCTCCCTGTCATGGGCAGGGACACCTCTGAACTAGATCAGGCAACACATGGGGGCATAACCTATGCCAGGTTATATCTGCTCTGCCACCTAAAGAAGACCTCCTGCCCTCCCCACACCTCTCCATTACTGTTTCCCCTCCTTCCCTTGAATCAACATACAATTTTTGCAAAGGTACTAGAGCCCTGAAAAAAAATGTAAGACACAATAGTAATTCTGATCCAAATTGAGAGACCAGAAAAATGGGAGGAAGAGAATCAATTAAAGTGAGCATATTTTCTGTCTGGTTTGTGTAAAATCCCTATGTAGTCCAGGAAGCAAGGGAGCAGAAATGAAGCAGGGATGTGCAGGCAGCTGCCCAGGACATCCCATGCTTGTGGCCAGCATCCTGGTCTGTGTCACTTGGGGTCTCAGCACTTTCTTAAACTGATTTTGGTCCATGCCAATCCTGAAAAGGGCAGTTCCTCTTCTCTGCACTCTCTGCTTAGTGTTTCTACCCTCCAACCCCTCATTCAGCCTCAGAGCTTGAGCAATTGCCTACAGATCTTGAGGAGGAATAGAGATTTCCACTAGAACAAGTCTTGAAACATTCACCTAAATGAAAGCCCTATAAGAAAGCTTCTATATGAGGTTATTTTTGATTTGCTTGAAAGATGCTGGATATTTCCAGGCACTTAAATAAAAATAATACATATAGTTTGATATTCCTAGTTCCTGTAGTGAACCACTACAAAATTATGATTTACAATCAATGTCTTCACATCTCAAGAGAGTGCTGTGCCTTTTATTGGTGATTACTACTGAATAAAGTTGCTTAGATGCTGAAAGAAGGCATAAAAAACAATACAGTTTTTTTTGTGAATTCTGAAGCCTTATTGTAAAACCACAAAATGCATTACATTTACTGTGAATATACTTGAAAAGAATACAGGCTGGTTTTTATGATAGAGTATCCTATGCCAGAAATAAGGAAGTGAAGATGAAAATTGGTATCAGATTAGAATTCCCACAATCAAGCACTCATTAGAAAGTAAAAGGCACCTTATATGCAGATATACATGTCTATTTCTTACATTTTACACCTTAAAGACTACTCAGAGGGTGAATTTTGTATATCAACTTCTAATCCTTTGAAATCTTTCAAACATACCCTTACAGTAATTGTGTGACCTTGTAGGTAGGTTCCATTTTACATCACAGTCATTTGCAATTGAAGACTAAATTGAGTGAAAGAACCATCAGTCAATGCAATTTTAAAGCATTACATAAGCAGGAGTAAACCTGTTCCTTTCATTATGTGAACATGAATAAGAAGTGACACTGGGTAGCTGCAGTATACCCCCTTGATCTTCTTCATCAAGGCTTTCTTCTCAACTTTTCTCCATCATTTGTGCCTCACTTTTAAGTAAGCTATTGTTAAAACTTGGAAATTACCTAGTCAGTCTCTCTTGGATGGACATGCCTCTAACATATGACCGGTTGCTTCCCACATGATCTTTGTAAGTCCAGCCAGAGCATTCCCTACTTTGTCACTTCAGATATTCAGGTACATTTCCCCAAAATGTATGGATAACAGGGCAGGGGATAGGCTCCAGCTCTGCTCTGTGATCAATTAGTGTCAAAGTTGTAATTAATACCTTGTCTTATGCTTTTGGCTCACACCAGATACCACTGGTGTGACTGGGTAACACCGTGGTCATAGCAGACCTCATGTGCGGTTGTGAAGAGTCTGTGTGGATGAGGACAAAATATTTTTTGGAGGAAAAACGTTAGCTATATGGGTGTCAACTCTGTTGTGCCACTTGAGCTTGAGGCCCATAGACATTGCCCCTACACAACCTACTTCTCTGCACTAAACCTGCTGGATAAATACATCAAGAAGGCAAATAAATGAGTCTCAGAAATCAAGTTTCTTAACTTCCTAATCCCCAAAACCACTGGAGAGTTATCAGACTTACAAAAAGCCATGAAAAGAGTATACTCCTTATGTGGCACTGATCTCTTTGCTAACAAGTTTCACTGGACTATGCAACTAAGCCTGTCTATGAGGATCTGGCTAAGTATGATTACTTCTCACTGGAGAATTTCTGGACTTTTCCTTCTACATACTCCCTTCCCTCAAGCATCCACACATATTCCCTTCTATTTTTAGTAGACATTAATAACTGAGCAACTATCATGTCTTTCAGTCAAAGGCCTTTTATTGCACAGTGACCACTTGGAGCCTGTCACTGGCTGTCAAGCACCTGTGACAAAACTGTTGCTGTAACTCAGCCCAACAGACAGTGAAGATGACAGTGCAAAGGGAAGGCTGCAATGCAGAGCTAAGCCCCTGCAATAAAATGGCAGTTTACCAACATTCTGATTACAATAGGGTATTACTTTTTCATATTAACAAAGGTTCTTCTTCAGAACGTTGTTTTCTTAAGATTCAAAACTTAACGGATTGTGTTTTCTTCCTTACCCTTTCTTGATACATCTCCCCACTCAAGTATGATTGGGGATGGTTTGTTGAGAACCTTGCAGATGGGCAGCATATGCTATCCTCTTTCTTTTTGCTATGCTTTCTTTTAACAGAAAGTTTTAAGATACTCTCTAGAAGAACTAATAACAAAGATTCCTGTATCAGTCTTACTGAGTAAAACAGAAGCAAGTAACTCAGTATATTTCTATGGTCAGAAAAAGCTCTCAATATTAGGTTTCTGTTTTTAAAAGTCCTCCAAATTTCTTTCTTTCTTCATTTTCTGTTGCACTTCTAAACAAACCCTTATAACTAACACATCACTCTTGTGTATTGCCATGGTTTAACTCCAGCTGGCAACTAAGCACCACACAGTCACTTGCTCACTTTCCCCCAATGGCATGAGGGAAAGAATCAGAAGGCTAAAAGTGAGAAAACTGATGGGTTGAGATGAAGACAGTTTAATAATTAAAGTTGCACATGCAAGCAAAGCAAATCAAGGAATTAATTCACTACTTCCCATCAGCAGGCAGGTGTTCAGCCAAGCATGGCTCCATCATGTGTAATGATTACTTGGGTAGACAAACTCCATGACTCCAAATGTACCCCCATTCCTTCTTCTTCCCCCAGCTTTTTATGCGGAGCATGATGTCATGTGGTATGGGATATGTCTTTGGCCAGTTGGGGTCAGCTGTCCAGGCTGTATCCTCTCCCAGCTTCTTGCGTATCCCCAGCCTAGTTGCTGGTGAGGTGGGGTGAGGAGCAGGAAAGACCTTGACTCTGTGTAAGCACTTCTCAGCAATAAAAAAAAATTTAAAAATCCCTCTTTTATTAACGCTGCTTTCAGTGCAAATCTAAAATGTAGCCCCTTCACAGCTGCTGTGAAGAAAATTAACTTACCCCAGACAAAACCAGTACACATATGAAGAACTACACAGCAGCTGTCAAAAGAAGCACTTGTCAGAGTGCTTAAAATCCTCATTCTAGAGCAGCTAGATCTCTGACAGTATGCACATATGCTAACCTAATAGCATGAACAACAAAAAAAAAGACTGGAACTTCAAAAACTCATGAAATATCAAGCTTATACTCCAAGATCCAATTATTAAACTACATACTGTAACTCAAGCAAAGGCTGTCATGAATCCTTGCCTTCATTAAATGAATACAGATTTTAAGGATCAGAGGTACAGTCTGCCTAGCAAGCACCCACAATAACTGAAGATGCTGCTGTTCCACAGAAATATGTTACTGCCTTGGTGCTGGAGGTTGCTGCAGTGGCCTGCATTCTTCAGCCACTTAGTGTGAAATTCAGCAGCTTAGCCCAAGCCATACTTCCATGACAGTATAATATAAAACCACTCAAGTTGGCACTGGTTGAGGAACTCCCATGACCTGTTGATGCAGCTGTCCAGCAAGAGCAAGCAATTGCAAGGTTGTTCTTAAGCTTTTGCAGCTGACTGCCATGTGACATGCACTTAAGACTTTAATTGTAAAAAGCTGAGAAATAAATACAAGCTTAAAACTTGTACCCCTAATTTGCTCCTTCAGAAGCAAGGGTGCTCTCTGGAGCACATCTTAGTCTAGTTTGCAAGTAGGACCACTTACAGGTCTTGAAGTGATGCTTTAGACCTTACTACAACTAGCCTTACTATTGCACAGGTTTGGGTCTTCCAACAAGAAAAATGTGGGTTTTTAAAACACAGTCAGCGTAGGATTTCATTACTTAGTCTCTTCCTGCTACACACTCTGAACAAGCTAATTTAAACAGGGAAACTTGACAGTTACGGTTTGCCCTAAGGCAAAAGCCCTAAGGAGATAAGGGTTGCAGAACTAGAGCTGTGACAATCTGTACAACATACGTAACCGTAAAAAAGTGGCGGAGTGAAATCATCAAGTGTCTGAAAAGCAAAAAATAAAACTCCACTCTCAGCATCAGATGTTACCAGTATAGTGCTACCAGTGTACAAAGCTTACATGATAGAATTAAAACACATAATCATATTTGGAGGGATGGAAATGAAGACGCTTGTAACCATGTTCTGTATTGTCTGAATACTAACTTGGGACACAGTTTTCTGAGAGTCAGAGTGGAGAAATGTGCTAGTGGCAAGAGACCTGAGTTAAAAATGCCATTTTCAATTATTTATTTGGTCAGCTCCTACACTACACAGCATAATCACTTCTATAAATTATGAAAACTTTACTCTTGTTGTAGTGACTTGGTAATAAGTCCAAATGCATTGGAGCATAATATAATATCCAGACCATCTTTTACATGGTTCAGAAATTATTATTCTAAATAACAGCTTGTGCAAACAATTAACAATCTCCATTGAATTTGTAAAATGACAAGTCACTTTCAGGCAGCCTGTGCATCGCTTATGTTACTTCTCTAGAATTGGTGTATCATTATGAATCAAAGACATCTTTATAGTTAGAGCCAAAACTCTTGAAAATTTGGAATGTATGTGTTCAAGGAAAAGAGAATGTGAGTGTCTTTATCAGATGTCATCTGTTTACAGTAAGTGTTGAACTCCAAAATGCGATAACCTCAGACAATCTCTGAACCGGGTATAAATTGGATAATTTTCTGCTTTGCAGAGAGTAGTCTAGATGTAGGTCCTAGCTATCATACGCTATCTGTATGCTTCTTGTCTATAATTAAAACATAATAAAGTTGTTTCAGCATAAAATTAACTTGTGGAATTTGGGAGAAAAGGCTTTTAGATGAGTGCATAATGAGAGCTGCCTTCTCTGCCCTTTTCCTTAGGGGCACAGGACAATTTCAGTTTTGAATACCACAGTGTTGCAAAGTTTCTTACAAGTTTTCTGAGAGCACAAAATCCCTTTTTATTTTGATACTTTATGGTTTCTGATCCTAAACCATCAACATTACGGGTTTTAGTGAAAAGATAATATGATTACAATGATAGTGTCCAACTAATGACAGTGTTGTCCTCTGTCTTCAAAAAAAGACTCGTCTCTTTAAGATCATTTATGAAGCGAAACACTACAAAATCTAGCATTTTGCAACCCTTCTATGTTGAGCCCTTTTCCAGTATAAAGCAACCAAAGTGACAGTTCCAACCTCCAGTGCTTCAACAGAGCACCTAATTAATAGAAAACAAGAAAGTATTTTGTACAATCGGAGAAAAATCTACAGCAAATTCTTATGTTCTCTCAAGTCCAGGAAAGCACAACCTGGGGCATGTGGCATAGTTGCTCATTACACTTTTACTGCATTTTAACAAGTTTCAGTAGCCTCTTGGTTTACATTACTGTCCTGTTTTCAGCTAAACAGAACCAATTCTGTTCAGCGATTTTACTTCTCAGGTCAGCCTTTTCTAAGAGATTCCACTATCTGAAGTTAACAGCATATTTTTGCAGACTGTGTCTGCTACTAGAGGTAATAATGCCTGACGTTTATGGTTATTACCAAGGATCTGTACAAAGAAAGGCTCTTGCTTATACTTGCTCCTATAGTGACCAAGGCTAAATCTTCTGTAACATGTTGAGGGTGCCAGGAAGTAAAACAGGTCACAAGCAAGTAAAAGGCGGCACCACCAGTGAGTAACAGACGGGATAGGAGACCAGCAAGAGTATTCCATTCAGTATACATCACATTCAGTACAAAGCTGAGTGGGCTGGTTAGCTCAGTCGGTTGGAGCGTGGTGCTGATAATACCAAGGCCGTGGGTTCAATCCCCGCTCGGTCCCCATGTGTTGCCTGCTCTAGTTGAGAGGCGTCCCTGCCCATGACTTGGAGGTTGGATTAAATGATCTCTAGGGTCCCTTCCAGCCTAGGCCATTCTATGATTCTATGATTTCATTCTATGACCATGGGAGTTACACTCTCTTCTTCAATGGCCAGGGTCCAAGGAGGACTCTGTTGGATCTTCTGCCTTTTATCCGGATCCTGAGTTCCTGAATTCAGCTCCTGTATCTGGTTCTACTCTGCTGCTGAGCCTAAGACTTCCTCAGTGCCTGCTCTGTAGCATCAGTGGTGATTGCCGTCAGGGAGGTGGGGAGAATTGGGCTCGATATCAGTTTTGTATATATTTGTACATACTTAATTATTTTTTTATTTCCTTATTAGTAATATTATTGTTTATTAAAGCTGGTTTAGTTTACTTTTCCAGTCTATAAGACTCTCTGCCTTACTCCCTTTCCTTTCTCATTCGGGGTCTGGAAAGGGTTAGAGAGTATCTGCCAGCATTTGCTGTCCGTCCCAGCCCTAAACCTCGACAATTGCTTGCTTTTCTACCCTCCTTTCTCATACCTCTTTCTAACCCTCTTCCTTCTCATATCTCTCCATCTTTACTCTCAGTGTATAGAAAATATACTAAATGCAATTACACTGACTCTGATATTTTTAAAGTCAGACACAAAAGGCAGACCTGGGTTCCTAAAGAAAAAATAGGGTGTTTATATATCTATATATGTATATGAGAAGTATAACCCATTGCCCTTTAGACCTTCAGAATACACAACATCCAGAAATAATGTGAATTCAGACGACCAGAAAAACCATTCTTGATAATACATACAACGTTCTCTTTCTACTATCTCTTTATCCAACATCCAAATCATAGTAAAACTGAACATTTTTTGAGCTTTGAAAAACTTAGCTAGTTTTTTCCCAACAGCAATTTCTTTTTCTATGATCTCTATATCACAGGAATATCAGAGAAAATGCAGCTCTTGTGCTTAGACTGGTGAGAAGCATAGAAGATTTATTTCAATTGCGCTGGACTGGTTTGTGGAGTCAGTATGTTCATTGACCAAATGATCTTCTAGATTTCTCCAAGTATCATAGAATCACAGAATTGTCAGGGTTGGAAGGGACCTTAAAGATCATCTAGTTCAAACCCCCTCTGCCATGGGCAGGGACATGCCCCACTAGATCAGGCTGCCCAGAGCCCCATCCAGTCTGGCCTTAAAAACTTCCAGGGATGGGGCTTCCACCACCTCTCTGGGAAACCTGTTCTATTTTTTGTGACTCTTCCAGAAGTAATACTGGGAAAGGCAATACTTGCATTTGATCAAGGGCCACTTTCATTAGCTAGCAGCTCCATAAAAAAACCATGAGGAACAAGGCCTGTTTCACACAAATCCATAGCCCAAAACACTACCTACTTTTCTTACAATAAACTAGCTATTTGAGAGACTTAACCAGGCATTTTAACATGTAACGTGACTGTTACCAAGACTAAGTCACAGGCTCCTTAATGTCCTTAAGTATTTCTCACCTGCTACTTCCTACCCTTGTGGAGTAACTACTGCAGTAGAACTGAGCAGTTCCTAGAGGTGCAATCTGGGAAGCTATTCATTTATGATCCCAGTCTTAAAATCCCCCTGGCAGGGCCACATGAGATGCCTGTGGGATACCAGACCCATTCAGAATGCTTTAGGCAATGAGATTTCATGAGAATGTACGTGACTCAACTACCTCCCAAAACAGAGATCCGCTAATGCAAAGTTGTGAAGCTTTAACGTATAGCTGATATGTATAATCACACCATTAACTTTTCCAGATTCTCCTTTCAGAGTGGGTGCTGAAACCTTTTGAGTGCCTTCTTCAGTGAGAGCAAATAGAAGAATACTCCAAGATCACAGCATGATCCTGTGCACAGGTAAGCTGCATAATGCAGGTGTCTTCTGAATCACATACCATGCCATAATTTAAATGACTATCTGTGCCATACAGCTCATTATTAAAAGAGCAAAGCTGAACTCTCTCCAGCTTATTCTAGTTCCTTAATTAGCAAAAAAATCTGCTCTCTCTCATTGCTATAATGTATATTAATGAGATATATTTCATTTATCTACTAATTTATTATGAGATTTTTATTTCAAAAACTAGATCCTGATAGGAAGATTCATGGTTATGGTTGTTTTCACAGTTCAGTTTTTTGATCATCTGATAGTTAGGAAACCCAGCAGGAGATGCCTTGTATCAGGGAGGTAACGAATCAGAGGATTTATCTGTAGTTACTTGTGCTATCAATAAAACAACAGAGCTCCTGCTAAGGAAGCAGTTTGCTGGGGGCATACAGCACAGTAGGAACACCATGTTTGTCTTTAAAGGTGACCTGAAAAAAACTATGTGATACTGCTGAGCTGTTTATTATGGGGCCTGTTCATTTTACAGCAGAAAACTTGTCACACTCAAAATTACTCTGAAACGTTACTCCAAAAATCTTTGTTCAGGAAAACTTGGAGGAAATACATCTCATTGCACACAGGGCGTCAGCAGACATGCACAGTAATCATGTAAGACACAGTACAAGCTCAGTCACTAATAGATGACATTTAGCAGGGAACAATATCAGTACTCTTTTGCTATGCCCTTGATTGCTTCCGTAGTAACACATTTTAGCAGGGCCTGTTGTAACAGGATGAGGGGTAGTAGCTTTAAACTAAAAGAGGGTCTAGATATAAGGAAGAATTTTTTTACAATGAAGGTGATGAAACACTGGCACAGGTTGCCCAGAAAGTGGCAGATGCCCCCTCGCGGCAAACATTCAAGGTCAGGCTGGATAGGGCTCTGAGCAACCTATCTGGTTAAAGATGTCCTTGCCCATGTCAGGGGGGGCTGGACTAGAGGACCGTTAAAGGTCCCTTCCAACCCAAATTATTCTATGATTCTATTGTATTTCCTTTTCAGAACATACAGATCAAAAAAATTTTTTTTCACTCCCCATATTCATCACAACATCTCAAAATACAGCCAGCTCAGACTGCTGAATGACTCTAGATGTAGTTCAGGTATCAGAATTTGGCTCAGCAGATATAGGTTTAATTCCATAGTCAATATCTCTTTAATTTTACTTTCTCTTGTCATTACACCATATGACCTTTACACCCTTTACCCTGCTCTTTGACAGAGAGATCTTCTTCTAAACATATGTAGATGATACAGGCATTGGTGCAGCATTCTCAGTGTGTCTCAGGGATATGACTGCAGGAGATAAACAGGCCTTGCAGGCCAATAACACTGACTTTAATTATATGAATTGGATCAACTGTATGAGTTACCTCAACTGTATTAATTCACAAAACATATCTTTTTTAGATGTGCTAGGTGCCTTTCCCTGATGTAATAGCCGAGATGACAGTAGCTTTTGCAAATAAAGAATACAGTAAACTATATAAATAACTATAATTAATCTAAATTTGCTATCCAGTTCTTCATTAGTTCAAGTTGATGATAATATCTTCTTAGGCTCAAGATAAATACCTTCATCATTTCAGTCTTTAATTTGCTCAATATTCTACTATTCTACCCTTCAATGGGAATAAAAATGTGATTACTATCTTTAACACACATACGTATGTAAAAAATTCTCTCTCAACAGTATGGAGAGATTACATTAATGGAAGTCAAGCTCTGTTACAACCCCAATGGGTTTTTGTGCAGCCTAAGTTTCATGTTACACATTTTCTTCCTTTTGAAGGCTTTGTTTTGTTGTTTTTACTTCATTCTGTTCAGCCCAAGTACTCATGACCCTAACAATCAAAGATTTACCAGCACATTGGTCTTTATAACTATGTGAAACATATATTGAGCTCTAATTTGTACTGGCTTCAGTGACATTGCAAAGGACCATAAGGTATCTATTAACCGAGAGAGAGATAATCATAACACACTAGAGAAATATATATTTAATTGCCACAAAATGTAAGCATAAATATGACATAATTTTAGCAGGAGATACAATGCATATATTTAACTTTGTATTTTGGCAAAAATGTCATCTGCCTTTGAAATGGAAAATTAAAAATGTCTGATGAGAGTATATCCCTCTCAGAATTTGGCCTTCTGCACCAAGGTCATACAGCTATGAAGATGTTTTTCCTCCATTAGAGCACAGTGCTGTTATGATTTATGACTGCAAAAACCTTTTCAAATTAAGATTTGTTTGATTGTCTGTTTCTATTAAGGATATCATAATAATGTTTGCCTTTTCCTAACAAACATTCTACACAGCCTAGACATGCACAAGGATGTGACAGTGATTAATTTCTGTTGCTGAATTCTTTATTTCCAAAAACTAATTTAAGATACTCACCACTTTTTAATAACTAAAAGATTTAAATTCTACGGCATATTTTTGCTTAGGTAATTGATAAAACATCTTCATATTAATTACTCTAAATTATGACTGTATTATATAAATCTGTCTCCTTGGAAGTCTCCTGTAGAACACAGCAGTATAGGCAGCTGCTGTGCACTGAGGTGTAAAATTTATACTATGAAAAAGAGTACATCACCACAATGACAGAAGTTGTCTAAACAAATAAAAATGAATATTTTTGCTTGAATTTTATCTGGATGATAAAATTTGATGACATCATATATAATTGAAAGAAATTACATGTATGATTGTTGAGACTTGTTGAATATTATCTTTCTTCCCACAGGAAATAGCAAAGGCACAATTTGGTTTGCGCTTTTAAAAGCAAAGCGGAAAAACCACTGTAAAATTGGCTGTGGAGAACAATGGTGCAATGACAGACAGAAGAACAGGTAACAGAACTTCCCTAATATCTAAGAATTTCTCAAACTGTGGTCCTTCCTTAGGTTCTCAAACATAGACAAATCTGAATGCAATTACAAAAATAAATAATAAACTAGCTCTTCATTCTTAAAGCAAGCTGGAAAAAAATTATTCTTGCTTCCACAAGATCTTTCATTATTAGAAGATTAGGACATTTTCTTGTGTCATACCATATGTTATACATGCTTAAAAACATCTCAATGTTTAGAAGAGAATTTGGTCCTATGACTTCTTTAGGTATGCTCAACTATTTTTATGAAGCTATGTGAAGTTCTTCCAGACAGTGATGACCCCAGTCATAGCACAGATGGAAAATCAGCCTTTTTCTAAGAGAACCTAACAGTTGGGTTCCATTATTTAATTCATCTATAAACCACTAAATCCTCCAAACATTATTCGGCAGCAGTCAAAATATGCTGATATTTCATCCAGTATTAGTATCTGTATGTTCATATTCAATTTTATTGCACCTTACAGACAATTATAGCCCAAATCTTTGGGTTAATAAAGGTCAAGATGATTTCCCATTGTGAACATAAGCCTGAGAGAAAGACGTGCCGAACAGAAACCCAGTCTCCTGAAAAAATTGTCAAATATTCTCTGCTAAGAACATCTCCTCTCTAGGCATTTGATCAGATCACAGAGAGGAGTAAAAAAAAATAGTTTTTCAGATACTCAACAGCTGTTCCTTGTTGCATATTTTACTGGGATTCAAAGAAGACAATATATCAGTAATGCATATAATCACAAGGATTGTATCTATACAGAGTGAAGGCACAGTCATCATTTATTCATAATGCACTATCTTCAGTTACACTACAGTTGCCCTTTATAGGTGCACAGAAACAAGAAGGGCTACAGAAGACACGAGGACACTGATGCAGTCACTTCATCACAGCATACTCAGATACTGATATTATACCAGTGATTAAAATATCTCTGGACTTTCTATCCAAGAAACCTTCTATCACTTCTATTCATGTTATTACCTGCCATTTTTTGTGTGTATAGGCTTTTATGGATTATCAAAAAACACACCAAGAAGTTCCTGCCAAACTGCTCGTTTCAGACAATACACAGAACAGCAGAGACCTTGCGTGTGAATACACAGCTGAGTTTTAACACCCCTGGAAGAGACAACAGAGAAAGGGTTGCAAAAGGAAGAGGGCTCTTAGTCTATAGACCAATATACAAAAAATATTCTTCTCCAGGCATGCAGGTGCTTCTCAGACATGCTCTTAATAGCATTATTGTGTTAGTCAAATTGAACAACAAGAAAGAGAATTCAGCTGATGCTGTGAGGAGAGACAAGTTATGATTTTTTAGCATTCTGTCCTTTTAGCAATATGATGGGATTTATTCAGTGCCAGTCAGTCATGTCTTTCAGGGACTGAAAGCCTTCCTGGAAGTGACAAAGGCATTGTGTTAGATTATTTTTGAACTATAAAGCAATTTAAGGCATGGTGTGGCATAGTGAAAGAAAATTACCGTAATTCTCAAATTGACCAGGATGAACATGCTCCTACTTTAAGTACACACTGAGTATCCCTGAAAGGAGAGCTCTGAACTCGAAACAAACCTTGGCAAGCCTTATCCTGCAGCTGAAAACACCCTCCTTCTTCTTCACTCTTACTCTGAGACACTATGCTGGAGTTACTCCAGAGTAGACGCTTTGCTGGGGTCAATTTTGTCTTACCCTAACAAGGCTATTACGTAGGAAAATTTCGGTTTTCAAATTGCTGCAAGTATAAACACCACCCTGTTTTTGCAAACAATAATGTAATTAGAGGCTATCATAAAATAACTATGAACCATAATTTTGCATGTTTTCACTAAAAATGCACAGACCATCATTTTCAAGCACTGTAAGTACTGCATTTATCATTCACATAACGTTTCATGGCAAAGCTTCACTGGAAGTAGATTCGGAAAGACCTGATACCTTGAACAGTTGCAGAGTTACAAACGAACTAACAGTTCTCGCCTGTACCTTAGGATTTTACAAAATAAATGTGCTAAAAGCCTTGAAAAAAAGACAGATGGTGTTTCATATCAGTATGTCTCAGAAGTAAAAATTAGAGGGGAAAAAAGAAAGAAAAAAAAAGAAAAAAAAATCTCGTAGGCCAAGGAGTAATTTTATGGGAGTATCAAGGCTACTTGCACTGGTAATAGACATCTTTTAACAGTTTCCCCCAAGTAAAACCTTTGGGTTGACAGTGGACAAAAACGTGAGTGTGACATATCTTAAAGAGGATCCAAATTAATAAAAAATTTCTGACAGACCAATCTTTAAAATATGTAAATATATGTTAACATATGCCATATTTTACTTTTGCTTCTAAGAATTTATCTGAGAATGGACTTCTGTCTCAACACCTTTTCTTGCTCAATCCAATACTGAAAATACAAAGAAAGATACGTATCTATTCTAGTTGAGAGGCGTCCCTGCCCATGGCAGGGAGGTTGGATTAGATGATCTCTAAGGTCCCTTCCAACTCAGGCCATTCTGTGATTCTATGATTCCACATCCAAGGACTTAACTGGAATGAAGCTTCGGTCCTGACAGATACCTACAGCTGAGGAATGAAGCAGTAGCACAAAATACCAGATGGAAAGAAATACTATGTATTGGGTTTGCCTGGCTGGATTTCAGCGGCACGGGGGCTGTAGGGGTGGCTTCTGCAAGAAGCTGCTAGAAGCTTCCCCTAAGTCTGACAGAGCCAATGCCAGTCAGCTCCCAAGACCCCGCTGCTGGCCAAGGCTGAGCCTGTCAGTAACGACAGGAGAGGAACGCTGCTGTGAAAACATATTTAAGAAACAGGGAAAAAAAGAACTGCGACACACAACAACTGACAGCGGCAAAGGAATGAGAATATGTGAAGAAACCAAGGTCAGTGAAGAAGGAGGGGGAGGATGTGCTCCAGGTGCCGGAGCAGAGAGTTCCCAGGGCCGGGGTGAAGACCATGGTGAGGCAGGCTGTCCCCCTGCAGCCCATGGGTGTGACAGGGTGTAGATGTTCACCTGCAGCCCATAGAGGACCCCACACCAGGGGGTGTGAAGGCCCCCCTGTGACCCTGTGGGAAGCCTGTGCTGGAGCAAGTTGCTGCCAGAGCCTGTAGCCCCTGGAGAGAGAGAAGCCCACACTGGAGCAGGTTGGCTGGTGGGACTTTTGTGACGCTGCAAGGGACTCACGCTGAAGCAGTTTCCCCCTGAAGGACGGCACCCCAGACTCACGTTGAGGCAGGCGGCCCCTCATGTGATGGCTGGAGAAAGGGGTGTGAAGATTGTCTCCCGTGAGAGGGACCCCACAGTGGCCCAGGGGAAGAGTGAGGAGTCCTCCCCGGGAGGAAGAAGCGGTGGTGGAAACAACATCGGAAGAACTGAGTGCATCCCCCACTCCCTGTGCCCCTGCGCCACTCAGGGTGAGGATGTGCATAAACTGGGATGGATGTTTTGCCCGGGAGGAAGGGAGGCATGGGGGGAAGGTGTTATTTATTTTTAAGATCTGTTTTTATCTCTCACTACTCTTCTCTGATTTGTTCTTTAATAAATTTAATTACTTTTCCAAAAATCAAGTCTGTTTTGCCCAGGACAGTAGTTGTGGGTGATCTCCCTGTCCTTATCTCAAACCATGGGCCCTTCAATATATTTTCTTCCCCTATCTAGCAGAGAAGGGGAGGTGATGGAGCAGTTGTGTAGGCACCCGGCCACTGGCCAGGGTCAAACCACTACATACTATCAAAATACGAAGTTTCATAAAATTACTAAAAATTAGAAAATATGAGTTCTAGAAAGCCTAACAAAGATACTCAAGTGTGCTGTAATTTGCACTGTAATCTATATTTACCTTAAACACTGTATCTATAATTTTGATGTACGAATAGAAAAGCAGTCCAGAGAAGTACTAACTCCACGGTTAAACCTTAAGTCTTCTGGTTTTAAGTGAGAACTGAATAGGGAACCATACTCTCAGAATCTTACAGCCAAAGGCAGATCTTCCCGGGAAATAACTGCCACACGCTTTCCTCATGTTGACAAGCAGCCAGGAGAATAGAGAAAAGGGTCACTGTGAATAACTGAGAGTGGATCTGAGGTTTAAAGGAGAGATAAATATTTGTACATTTTACACTTACCAAGGTACTGCTTGAATTGAAAACTTAAAAATATATAAATAAAGCTACAGAGGATAGATTTGAGAAATACATACGCATACAATGTCTTGGGCTTCAAGGGACCTTTAAAGATCATCTAGTCCGAATCCCTGCAGTGAGCAGGGACATTTTTAGCTAGATCAGGTTGCTCAGAACCCCATCAAGCCTGACCTTGAATGCCTCCAGGGATGGAGATGACAGTGAGAACTTTGATTTGAAGGGACTTTTCCCATTAACTTCATTGGAACTGCAAATGTTATTGAATTAAATAAATGTTCCCTTTAAGTATTAAGATCAAAAGTAAATCACAGGAAAATGGTTTTCTGTCTCTTTTTAGGAGCAATATCTGGCAACAGCATGAACGGGTTATTTTGCAACAGCACTAGGCTTCATTTATTTATTAATAAAGTAACTTGTCCGTAAGTATCTCATGTGGAACTAAATAAGCCCGATCCTTTGCCTACTTCTGACAATGACTTTCCTTCAAAATCTAGAAAAAACAAAAGACATTAAGCTTCCAGTGCCTGAGTACTCAGCTATAAAAGCAATGAGCTTGCTGTTCACCACCCATACAGTGGTTACCTACATAGAATCATAGAACA
>NW_009695100.1:3270-14637 GCF_000703405.1 Apaloderma vittatum | reverse complement strand
AGGCTGGAGACGGGCGAGCTTGGACTGGGCTGCTTGGCCTCGCCGCACCCTTCACTGATTTATTGTTTCAGGAGACGATCGTCACTTCGGGAGCCTGGACTCCTTGACTCGACCCCCTATAAAAGCACATAGATCGGCAGGGGGGTTTCAGCAAGGAGAGATCACCGTGCTGTGCCGCACGCGAAGGTGCTGACCTGCACAAGGGCAGAGGAAATAGAGTCCGTTTGGTCTGAGCTCCTTTGCACGTTTTGCTGTGGTGCTGGCGCGCAGGTGACATCCTGCTGTGTTTTTTTCCACGACTAAGAGATGAGGAGTGCTGCCCAGCCTGCTGAAAGGGTTGTTGCGGGTAGAGCAGGCCAGAGCCCTTAGGTGGCTCCTTCACTTAGCGCGTCACTTTTACTTAGGGCGTCGTTTTGTCACGCTGTTAAAGTGAGGAATAACTGATTTTACTAACGCTGCTTGTTTTTTAAAGGCTGAACTTAAATAAAATATCTTGAGCTGCAAAATCAGATTGCTGTAAGACTGTGCTCACTACGATGAGCAGCATGGCTTATGAGGAAGTGCAAAATTGCGGCTTGCCTGTCCCTTCACTGAAACACGAAGAATAGGTTGACACTTGCTCTTGGACGCTGGGCTGGACAAGCTGTTGTGTTAGCTCTGTATGGCACCTTCTTATTTCTTTAGTTGATGAAAACCGTATCCTTCAAAACTTCAGAGAGATGCTGATCTTATTTCTTTAGTTGATGAAAACCGTATCCTCCTCAAAACTTTAGAGAGATGCTGACCATGTGCAGTACAGTCACAGTGGCTTTAGTCATTCTGTCAGAAAACTGCAAGCAAATTGTCTGTATTTCCTTCCCTTTTAGTCTGCTGATCTATTTTGAATTGGACTGTGTACGTTATTAGTATGTGTTAACTCTCTGAGTTGGGTTAGCCTGAGACTCTTCTCCATTCCCATCTGTCTTTCTGCAACAGCGCTGTGGCCAAGCTCTTGTTCCAGCTGCAGTGCATGGCCTTAAAAACCCTTAAAAAGGGCTGCCAATATTGTGCTTGAGAAGCAGGATTTCCAGGAGGTGGAGCAGAATGTTATCTTGAGGGAGGTTATGACTATTTCTTTGGGAAACTATGAAGGTTTATCTCTTAAAAAAAAAAAACCTGTGGGAAGTTGTTACTCTCAAATGCTGGCTAACAGGGTACCGAAATGTTTAATGTTTTAAGTGTGATCAGTGAGCTAAAAATATGTGTTAGCGATCTCCACTGAAATTAGCTTAAAATATGCAAGCAGAGTGTATGAGTGAAAGGCAGGCGAATTTCTGCTGTCTCTAGTTGCTGTGGAACATAACAGTAAGTGTGTCAGGGGCTTATCTTTGTGTCGAAAAAGATTGAACCTGCAGGGGTAGATACGTATGAGACTTAAAGGAACAAGTTCCCCTATGTTAAAAGAGTGGCTTGGTTTAGAAACATGCAGTTTATGAACTCACAGATTTCCAATCTAATTAATTTTGATGAAATGTGGATAGTAAGATCACTCTCTCGACAGCTGACTCTGCATTCGATGGCTGGCTAGCTGATTGAAGGTGTATTGGAAAACCTTCATTAGCTGCCTGGGAGGCAGGAATGATCCTTTGGGTAGGAGGCTTTAGCCCCTGTAAGGAAAGAACAGGCATGTCTGTACTGGAATTTATATTTGTACATGTTTCTAGGAAAGTGAAACTTCATAAAAGGGGAAGTTTATTTTTCTCTGCAGGGGAAGACATGTGTCTGCTTGCACTAAGACTTCCTGTTGGCGATACTGTTCTTACAGAAAGAGCTGGTTCACAAGCTGTCCTCCTGTGAGAAAGGAAGTTGTATATATCTAAATCTTTCCTTTGTACACAACTTTTAAGAATGCTTTGAGAGACATAGAGTGCTGATGGATACAAAGAAGGGGAAAAGAATTAAACAGTGTGGTCTGCATGAGTAGCCCTCTATAGATTCGTAGATCTTTCTGGTCTTGTGATTACTGGCCATTGCTCCTAGTGGAATTTTCCTCTTAAAACCTCAGTAAATAGTGAAATATCATGGGTATGTCATTTGGCATTTTTTGAAGAACAGGTAATTTGGTAAGTATTTTCATTCTTAGCTTGGTGGGAAATCAGTCACTTAACAGCTTTTTAAGATGGTTTTGAAAATACAGTATCCCATTCACTGTGTGCAAATATTTACTGTTGTAGTTGTGACTTGGTAAGTTTTAAACTAAGATACTGTGTTCTCCCTTCCTAGTTTGTGCTTTGAGATTTTGGGGTATTTTGGTTTTTTTTTTTCTCCTTTGTATGCCTAACATACACTGGCGTGCTAAAGTTGCCAGAACTTATTAGAAAAAGGCTATGTTTTCTTTCCTTGAATTAAAATGAATAAACACTAGGTGGCAAGCTGCGTGTTGTCCTCATGGATATGGTAAAAGAGCTGTAGAGAACCCAGTAATGTTAAATTACTGTCACAGAGAAAAAACCAAAACAATTGTATTCTTCCCTTTGCTCTTTCCTCTGCTTATCCTCTTCAGCTTGATCACTGTGTTGCTGTTCCACAGCTTTCATTCCATACCTGAACTTTTTCTCCTCCTTGCCTTGAACGTAGGCAACCCTGTGGTTGCACTTTATCCTTTCACACCTCTTCTGGTGTTCTGCTTTTGACTGGATTTCCAGCCCTGATCTTTGCTCTGCGACTCCTGTCGTCTTACAGGGCTTTATTCTTTCTGGTTACTAACATCATCTGAAGGGCTGTGTGATTTGACAAACAATCTAAAGGTGTTGGTTTGTGATTTGACAAACAATCTAAAGGTGTTGGTTTGTGATTTGACAAACAATCTAAAGGTGTTGGTTTCGATTCTTTCTACCGACCTGAGAGGATTAAGTTAGCACAGGTGCCCAAAATTGCCGTTACAGGTAATTACAGAGACTCGAGGAAAGGATGGCTTGGACTACATAAGAAGGGAACTTGTGTTCTATCTGCTTCTCTCTTTTCCCCTTTGCTATGGGAGACAGCACAAGTATTGTTTCTAAGTTGTGTCCCCAAAGCTGGAGGGAAAATTCTTTTTACTTCCATGCTCATGTATTTACTACTTGATACGGAATCTCTTTAGTGTAATGCATTTTCTGGCACTTGGCATTTGTTGTCTGTATGTCTGGATTTATTTCTTTTTCAAGGGGTTTTAAGCCAACAACCCCAATAAATAAATACAATTTTTAAAGTGTGTGGTGCTGTAGACAGCCATATTTGTAGTGAACTCCAGTTTTTGCCATAAGCATTTCAAGTCTTGAGTTGCTTTTGGTTATGGCTTAAGAAAGTAACTATTGAGATTACAGCTTGAAAATCATTTATTTAGATCACATATATTCTAAACTATGTCTTAGTCCTTCAAATTTTTGATGTTAGGAGCACGAATGTTACTGCACCTATAACAGTCCTCTTTTTTCTTTTTTTTTTTTCTTTTTTGCCTCCTGACAGGCAGCTCTTCGAGTTACTTTCAAGAGAATCCAATAAAGGAAAAAGGGAAGGCTTATGATGGTAACGAACCCGAGAAATCAGCAGGGCATCAACCAGATGTTTATACACTGTTAAAAGGTAACAACACCAGTTTTATCAGTACCTTTCCATAATGTCACAAATGATTGCTTAAGTGTGCTAAAATGACATTACTTCAGTTCTCTTACAGAAGGAGGAGTTGTTGAGTTGAAATCCGGATGAAGAAGTTTAAAATATGAATAAATTTCAGAGTATACTCCTGCCCATGGGTCAAATTAAAACTGATTATAGTAAGGCAGTCATTTGCTCAGGTGTGAAACCTTAAAGTTCAAGAAAGTGCAGTTTTAAACTTTGATAAATACACAGCCATCTGTTTTTTGAAAAGCAAAAGATGAGCAATATCATACCTGCCTCACAAATGTTATGAGAGTGGATCTTTAATTGCCTCAGGCAAAGCAAAGCTGTTATGTTTTTTTCTAAAAAGATTAATTACTTCTGACTTTAGCAGGGGGAAGTTGACTGTACCAAGTGATTTCAAAGTGAGGGAGCATTTTTATTTCTTTTCATTGCTCAGATGTGTGTTAGAGAAGCAGTAGGGAAATACAATAAGGAAGAAAATGGGTTACTTTTTAGCCCAGCAGAAGGTAGTTATGTTACTACAGGTGGTTTCAGTACAATCAAATAGATACACTGTGTAAGGGAGAACTCCTGATTGGTGAGGCAGTGTCTTAATCATGGAATGTTTGTGGGAGAGCACGGAAAGCAGTTGTGAGCACAGACTGACAAAGCACAGACAAACCCCAGGTAGCTGAGATGTGCACAGGAGCACGTCTGGCCTGCTGAAGGCCACATTAAGCCCTTCCTATTAGATAACAGCAGCTTTCTCCACCTACAGAGAGGTCCAAGAGGCTGTCATATGGCACAGGCTTGGTTTGGCAGCACAGGGTATGCTCCTTCCCTAATAAATCTTTTGACAACTTCATAGAAGGAGCTTGAAGTACGTATGGCTTCTCAGTCTTATTCTGACCTCTGATGCGATGACCAAGTTCTTTCATTGGTGTTTTGGTTTCAGAAAGAAAGGCTGACTTCCGTGAGAAAAACCAAGAGCACCACTCAGCTACTACATCACAGAGTAAGTTGAAAAATAGGTACCTACTGTTTCCTTGTAATTAAGTTGAAAGTACAGAATTCTTTTCCTTTTTTCTGCTTATGGTGTTTCTTGTGCCGTGGGATACTCTGAGAAGGTGAAAGGAGACCCAGGAGGCAAATCCAAATGGAAGCTGTAGAAGTCAGCATGAGGTTGTTCAGCTTGCTGACCACAGAAAATGATCCACTTTATCTTTTTTGTTTGCCTTTTTTACCCCCTTTTTTTCTTTTTTGGGTGAGTTAGGCAACGGAGTTCACTCATGAGACAGTCAGTGTGGAGCATATAGCAGTAGCATTGTGGGGGTGAGCTGAGGAAGGAAACAAAACCTTCACCTTTTGGTGGCAGCAGATGTTAGTTTCTACACATCACCGTCCCTTCTAGCCTTTCCCTGAGTAATAGGTGGCCTGCTGTGATTGAATTAGTTGTCATAAATTGCTGCTTCTCTCCAGGAGTATATTTTTTAATTTTTTTTTGCTAGCAAACTCCAATCTGTTCGTCTAATGACCAGTTCCTTGTGTTTCAGGATTTTATCCTTGGTTGCTTTTGTGGATTTGTTGGTTTTGGGATATTTTCCTTCTTGGAAGAGTACTTGAAAGGAGTTGAGGGGTAGAAATGTTCTGTATTCTTAGTAGTCTTCTGCTCTTCATGTCTTGGTGCTTGTTTCTATCCTGAGCAAGTGCAGATAAACAGAATTCAATCTGGAGAACTTGGGGGAGTTGTTTGGGTGGTTTTTTTGTGGTTTTGTTTTTGAAAACCACAGTGCTTTCTGGAAGAGAAGCTTTTCTTGTGGTAGCTGCACATCTGTGAAGCGCCTTTGAAAAATGAAGTGATGCAGGGAGGTCTCACTAGTCTGGTGCTTTTTTCTTTCCAGAGGTAGTAGGTGCTGCAGAGTGACCACTTGTGTGTTGGGTGAAGAACTTCAGAAAATCACTTGAAACTCTGAAAGCTCTAAGGTGTCTGCAGAAGTTACACCTTTTGAGTTAGGCGAAACAAATACTTTGCTCAGCCCTTTGTGCAAATGGTAAAATAAGGCAAGATTCTTGGGTAGGATAGGATCTGGTTTTAGACTGTTCATGGAAATATTTTTCCTGTAGTGTGTGAATCTCAGCTGTCTCTGAAATACGAAACCAAGTCTCTGCGAACAGGGCTACACTGTAAAATATTACAGAATTGAGGTGATTTTGATCCGTTAACTATTAGAAGACTTAAGTAAGCTTAGCCAGTTACAGGCTGTGCCCTATAGGGGTAGGGGGTTGAAATTAGAGAATAGCACAGCCCATTAAGCCAGTTAAGCCCCGGCTTAAAGCAGAGCTGCTTTTAGCACCTTCTGCAATTACATTCATACAGAAACAAGGTTATAGAATTTATTTCAGTGTTCTTGAAATAACTCCTGCAGAGTGTGTTTGCTCAGTTTATTCTCAATAGTGTCATTGACAGTATCCTGATTTGGTTATGTATTATTAAAGAGCCTTCAGCTTTGAACTAGTTGCTAGTTCACAAGGAGCCAGAAATTCTCATGTCTTTTTAATTAACCGACTAAGTGCAGAAAACATGCAGACCGCTAATTGCACTCTATATATTCCTACTGTTCTCTTGGGAAAGTTGTTCATAACACATCTTTATGGATAATGGCTCTTGTCTTTTGCTGTTTGAGCCCATTTAAATAAATAGACTGTGATTATATTTTTTAAGTCGAAAGCTTTCATTTTGCTTGAGAAGCACAATTAATCCCAAGAAACTGACTGCTGGTGAAAGAGGCCTCTGACCCAAGCTAGACGGAGAGGGGATATGAGACTATGCCTTTAACATGGCACGTTGCTTCTGCTACTTATATCTTGTATAAGATATATACTTATATCTTGTATATCTTGTACTTATATCTTGTTGTGGTGTTTTCCTAATATGTGTGTTAACTGAGCCTCTGTCCCTTTTCTGTCCCTCAAACCCTTGAGCAAAATCAGGAAACTTAAAGGGGATATGGGATCATTTTGCAGAAAATTACAGGTTGTTAAATCCTGGCCATTTGTGCTTGAAACGCCTCTTTTTATTTGCGTAGCTCTTCAAGAGTCAAAAATCGTTCTGTGAATGATGCAGAAAAGAACAGAGAGCCCCACACTCGGTACAGCCCTACCTGGGATGAGGTCCCAGCCTCGCCTGTGCTCCCACTTAGCAGGGCTGCGGGTGCTTCAGTAAGGTGTTATACCAGGGTGCTTCGTTAACCTTCCTGTAAGCTTTGTAGAACTTTATATGTAAAAGCATAACTAAGAAGAGCTTTTAGCTGAAAATAACACAGTTTGAGCGATTTCAACTCTCTGCTAAATTCCCTGCTGGAAGATTGGTTGTTGTTGCGATGTTTTTCTCATGTTCCTTTCTTAATCTCTTCACAGGCAGAAGTAAATTTCGAGATCAGCCCAGCACAGGGAAACAGTCGCAGCCTTTGGCCAAAAGTACGACTTCTGCTTTCACTTCTCTTTTGGGCTTGTGTTACATTTAATCATTTTTATGCTCATTCAAGTATTAGATTTCCTGGGAGCTGGTGTTAAACTGAGGGTTCTTGCTAGAAGAGATGACTTGCTTGCTAGGGCGTGTGTTTTCAGCATGAAGGAGGGAGGAGTGTTGCCTTATAGGTAACATTTCCACTTGAATTTACTGTCTTCCATCTGTAGTGTTTAGAAGCTGCGGGATTAAAACCGAGGCAGGCCTAGTGGTGTTCTTACTTAATAGTTGTGTTGCTGTCCTGATAAAAGTTAGGATGAAAAACAAAGGTAGTGTAAGGTATACAGCTCTTCTCTGCTCCCAGGGAGGTTGGTATGTTTGTCACAAATAGTACTGGGAACAGAATCAAGCCTTATGCTTGTAGAAGGTCAAACTGGTGCTACCTGTTCAAATACAAAACCAGATTGAAATATCTAGTATTCTCTATGCTTCCTGTGCACTGTTTGCTGCACGTACTCTTTGTGAAGTTACTAATTCAAAGACTACAAATGTTTTCTGATAGTGCTGATCACCAGTGCTAATGCTGCTCCAGAAACTATTTTTATCCTTATGGGGAGAGGAGAAATAACACACAAACCATTCTAGCGAGGCCAGGTTTTGCACAGTGCTTTTTCTGCAGAGCCTTAGGAAAAAGATTGACCCTTTTCAGAACCATTTCAAGCTCTTAGTTTGGATTTCATTAAATTCAAGAGAGTACTGGTAAACTTTCAGAAGTGATCCTTTTTCAGCAGAATGCCCAATTTCTTAGTCAATCTGGAAATGCATAAAAATGTCCTTAATTGCTGTTGCTTCACTAAGTTGCTAAAGAATTTCAAAATTTGATTGTTTTCTTTGTAATTAGAACATCTTTACACCCTTCAACTATTGTCCTAGTTGCTTGAGTGGGATGATTTCATTGAATTCTACTGTTTCCTCTTACTTTGATCCCACTTGTTGACTTCTGATCCCTTGTAAAACGTTGTTTTCTTCCCGTGTGCTCCACCTTCCTACAGATAATGGCCAATCCCAGAGTGGATTTCACAAGAGCTGGACTTTGTTACTGGTTCTGTTTATTAGCGTCCTATTGCTTTATGTCCTGTGGAGCAGAATGCCAAGTCTTCTAGATGCGACTTTGTCAAGTAGAGATACTCAAATCCTACAAACATTTCGGGCCCAGATGAAGAAACTAAAAAGTACTTACCAAAGTCAGGACCCCAGTCTGTGGAAAAGAACCCACGTGTTCCTTGAGAAACATCTTAATGCTTCCCATCTGCACGTGGAACCGGCCATCTTACTGCTCACAGCTGGTCAAGAAGCTGAGACGGCGCTGAGGTGCCTGAGTAACGAGATTGCCAATGCTTTTGCCTTCTCCCAGAATGCTACTACCATCAAAATTAACGGGGCAGATAAAGCCGTACTGGATAGTGACATTGTCAAGCTGGAGGTAGATAATGAGCTCAGCTCTGGGTTCAGAGAAGGCAAGAAGGTCGCAGTGGTGCATCGATTCGAGTTACTGCCTGCAGGCTCCACCTTGATCTTTTACAAGTACTGTGACCATGAAAATGCAGCATTTAAGGATGTGGCTCTCCTGCTGACAGTTCTCCTGGATGAACAATCGCTGAGAAAGAGCATCACCTTGCAAGAAGTTGAGGAGAAAGTCCGAGATTTCCTCTGGGAGAAGTTCACCAGTTCAGATGTTCCCGCTTCTTACAATAGTATGGACACAGATAAGCTGAGTGGACTGTGGAGCCGTATATCTCATCTCGTGCTGCCTGTTTGGCCTGAAAAGGGCCTCTCCGTGGAGGGATGCACATAAAAGCTGTTGGAGGAGACTCAGGAGAGAAGGAAGACAGAAGACGCGCGTTGCAGTGGCTGAACAGGGAAGAATTTCCTGTGGCTGCTGGACTCAGCCAGCATATTGCTCTTTTCTGGGCAGAGAAATTCCACCAAATGAACTGGCAGCATTGTTTCTCCTAAAGTAACTGAGACTTCTCCAAATCAGCTGCAGAATGTGAGAAACTTGGCTGGTTGTTGGTAAGTTGTGTTCAGTGACTTAGTCCTGGAGCTGGAAGTAAGTGTCCGAGAGCGTGGAACCACCCGTCTGCTTCGGCAGTTGGCTTGGGGCAGCATTGCCTTTGCCATGAGGATCCTCTTCTGGTGAGGCATAAAGCTGGTACCGTGTTTGACAAGGTAACGGGACGCAAAAACTCACCTTCGTCTGCCAGAATTGCTTATTTTGATTCTAATGTAAGCAAAAACATAAACTGAAAATGGTGATAAAAAGTGAGTCTTAAGCACAAGTTTTTCCTTGATTGATCTGATCACAGCAGCTGTCAGCTCTCTCTGATAACTTCTAGAAATGGCAAAATTGCTTGAAAGATTTGTGACTTGCAGAGAACCTTTCCGCAAGCGTTTCTTCCCAAAATGAACATGCCCCAAACGGTTCTGGAAAGAGAGAGAAGCTGAGGTACGAAGGATTGCTTGATGTTAGTAGTGCTGACGTCAGTTAAACGATCCCTTCAGCGCTTTGTCTCACTGCTTCCAGGAATTCTCTGCTCTTTAACAAAGTTGTGCAAGCCTTAAAATTTGTGGAAAAGAATAAAATGTCAGCCGTGTGTGTACTAAAGACCTGTTGCATCTCCTTTCCAAACAAAAGTTTAGGAAGACATAGGTTGTTTCTCATTGGAATAAGATAATTATTTTTGCATCAAGAGAATTTATTTATTTGTGCTACTTGGTATCCTAGAAAAAAATAACCTTCCTTCATGTGTCTGCACATAACCTGCTGCTTGCTGTATAAGCTTTCTGGAGAACAGGTTTACAAGGCATGTTTTTAAAATGTGTGTTTTTAGAGTGCCTCGTGCGGCAAATCCCTCACACCAGACTAACAGCGGGTTTCTCTAGAAAGTATTTTGTGTAAAGAAAAAATAAAAAAAAGAGCGAGAATTGCAGCACTTCCATTTTGTTGCCGTTACTGGATGCTCTTGAACTACGGGTCCGTGTCCATTTGGCTTCATGGAGTACGAAGGAATGTGTGAAAACTGCCCTCATAGAATGTTTTCTTTTAACAGCTGAGGTACTGGGGACTCTTGGACCCATCCTCGAGTTGTCCCGTTGCAAAAACTCCTTCTTAACCAGGAAAACCTCTGGAGGTGCTGCAGCTTCTGGGTTCCTTGTGGGGTGTTAAATGGAATGGGCCAAACCCACTGTGTGCATAGAAAAGAACAGTTTGAGAGACACAGAGCTGTGGTCACTGAAACCAGCCGTAATTTTTATTTTAATGGGAAGAAATACAAACAGTAAGAAAACATGGAAGTTGTGCTGTTCTGGCTGTTTAAGGATAGCTCAGGAAGGGGGAGGTGGCATTTACATTTTGGACATTTCACTGGACAAATGTTTTCTTAAGAGATAACTGTGACTTATTTCCAAGCGCGTCCTGGTAGCCTCTTTGTTTGTAAATGATGTAAACTATTTTAGCACTCATTAAAAATAAATACACTTGTTTGTTTTATAAGCTGTTTTAAGACTGAATTTTAAGTGGGTGTTTTTTACATATTTATAAGATCATTCCTTTTACCTTTGACCAAATACAGATGCCCAAAATACAACCTTGTGCAGAATTTAGATCTTTTAAAAAACTCGAGTGGAGAGGTGGATACTGGGATATTTGATAATACCAGGGCTTTTCTCAAACAGAGAGCATTTCAGGAAATTGTAATAGCTCTGAATTGTCTTTTACTTGGTGTTCTTGTACTAATCCTTCCGTTCTGATTTCAGCTGGAACTAACGATAAGATATGGTTCACTTGTTTCATTAGTCCAATACAAGAGTCAGCAGCTGACTAAAGGGATGACTTCATTCTTGTTCCAGTCCTCGCTGGGTGTTCCCGTACCTCTGCTTTTGCAAACGAATGCGCCGTGAACTGACTGGAGGGACGGTCTTACTAAAAAAAAAAGTCTTAGCAAAGAAGTATAAAATAAGCAGAATTGGCAACCACAAAAAAAAAAAAAGTACAAAGTTAGGACACGAAGGCAGGAGACTCCATGCTCTTCTACAAATCAAACATATTTAATCTGGGTTATTTTCTGTTTCTAAAACGGCCCCTGGTGATCATGGGGTAGTAAAGAGCTATGTTCCCATGTTTTGAGACAAAATAGGAGGATGCCTGGAAACCAAAGACTTAATCTTCTACTTAATGTTGTGTCAGACAAAGGAGAATAATTTTTTTTGTTTTGTTAACT
>NW_009695100.1:0-3260 GCF_000703405.1 Apaloderma vittatum | reverse complement strand
GTTAAATGTTTTTCCAAGTATATGGTGTGCTGCTTAGTCTGGAAAAATACATCAAAATCAAGATTGTATGTGCAATCTGCCCTTCTGGAGGAGGGGAAAGGCTCAGAATTAGAGGACTGTCCCTGCTCTTGAAGTAGTAGATCCTTTTTGGACCTGTTTGTGACTTTGCCCTTAAAAGGTTCTCATTAGGGGTACTTAATGCAAATCTCCTTAAGTAACTCCTGCTCAGCCAGAGGTGAAGAGTCATGTCTGTCTGTCTGTGTCCTCACAGGCATCTGATCACTGCCCTCCTTGTCTGAGTACTCATTGCCTGCAGGAAGCAAACTATACAGAACTGTAAAATACTTCTGCTTCTTCTGGGGAAATCTCACTTCGGAAGCTGACCTGCCCCTAACTGTCAGCAGATCAGCAAATTAAATAGCCTGCGACAGCAAAAATGCGTTGAGCAAAGACACCTTGGGACCGAGAAAGGGATATTTCTTGTTCTGCGGGTTTCCAGCATAAAAACTTCAGGCAGAACGCGATCTTTACGGAGCTGAACTGCTTACGCGCCAATTTGCAGACAAAATTTCCGGTGTTCTGCAAACGGGACTGGAAAACCAGTCAAAAACGGCTCCTGGTGTGGCAAGCGGGCAGATAGCCACAGCGGCAGGGGGCTGGTGGGAGCGTGGCCCCTCTTCCGCTGGAGAGCAGTACCTGCCCTGCCTTCTGCAGGAGATGCTGTGAAAAGGGACCAGGAGCGATGCACGGCCCCATTAAAGTCGTGGTTGTCTTTTTTTTCTTTGGAACTAATAATTCATTCAGCTCAAACGGAGTGAAAAGGCAAGGTGAGCTTCGTGTTAAGGTAGGTATAAAAATATTTGCGGTACAGAATGCAGCTGTATGTGCCCTCTGCAGTGCAACTGGCAGCGTGCGCCATGTAGGAAAAAAATCTGGGTTTGGAGGTAATGATCCACAACCAACTTGCCAGATTCTGTGCTAAGACCCTGCAGCACAGCTGGAAAATTATGAGAACAAATCCGAAGTGATCCCTTTATTTTTTAAGCCCAAATCTTGCAGGGAATAATTTTTCACGCATAGTTCCTGCCACGAGACAAGCTGCAGGAGCGTGGAGAAGGTGAGGGGTGGGGTTCCCGTCGTCCTCACAGCTGTCCTGTGTCCTGTTTTATTGTCAGCTCTGGCCAGTTGGATTAATAATAGAACGCCTGGACAACTTCGTTCCGTTTCCAACAGGTGGAAGCCCTCTTCCCCAAATTCCTCCGTGGTGGTTGGGAGCCTGGTCTGTCGAGGAAAGGGGGGGAGGGAGTCTGAGGGGCTCGAGCCAATCTTTCGGGGGGGGGTTTCTGGGGGGTGGGAGCCAATCTTTCTCGGCTGCAATAGCCAGCTGCCCCTGGCTAATTTTAGAAGGGGTGTGCAAGAGTAGGATGGAGTGGAAAACTTCCCAAACCTCTCTTAAAGCTGCAATAACCACGTTAGCCTAAAATGGGATTGGGGCTCTTTACTTGTAATTTATAATCTGTCTCCATCCACCACTTGCAGCCTTTGGGCAGCGCTCGCTGTGGTTCTCTCTTGTTGCTTTGCAGTTTGGTGACCAGTTCGTCAAACTGGGGCCTGTTCAATCCACCCTTTTCTCTCGGCTGGGGCTGTCTGCAGGTAAACAGTTTCTTTCTTTCTAATCTTAGAGAATTTCACAAGATGACTGTGTTTTCTGTGAGAATGCCTTTCTTTGTGATGTTTGCCTGTCGAGCTCTCCTCTCCTTGGTAGCGAATCTCTGAAAAAAAGTTCATCTAGAGTTTTACAATTAAGTTCCACTGGCAGATACAGAGAATAAATAGAAGAAGCAAAACAGTATAGACAAACACTGCCTTTTAATTTTATTTGACTGACTGAAAACAAATGATTTTCATGTCTGAGAAAATCCTAATGCGATGCCTTGTTTGCCTGAAGATGAAAAGCAGGAGCATGAAACTAGATTAACTGCTTCCAAGCAGAAAAGAGAAACTGTGTTTAAAAGCATAATTAAAGAGGTAGTGCATTACAAAAGCACTGAATAATTCAAATAGGTTGCCAATCCAGCAATATTAAACAGTAAATTGAAGCAAACACCCAGGTGATGACAGGGAATGTAATAATTTAATTTGCCTCAGTCTGCGATCAGGGCTCCCATATGCTGTAGTAATACTGTTCTCATTGACTGAAATTGTCATTATTATTATCATTACTTTACAGTTGTCTCCTGCATTTGGGAGAGCAGCGCTTGGAGGATTCAGGAGGGAATTAGGCACTACTTAACCACTTTTTCCCACTGGAGCTATGCTTGTCCTTTGGTCTTCACACGCTTTTTCCCCTCATCTGACACAACAAAATCATTTTCAAAGGTTTAACCACTGCCACCTCAAAGCTTACCTCTTGTTTCAAAGGAGGTGTGCTTACGCTGGAAAATGCACTCTCTAATTAGTTTGTCTATGTAAAAGAGCCAAATTAAGGTTAAATAGCTATCCTGTGACATGATTAAGTTCTGTGTTGCCTGAGCTTTGCAGCTGTAATGGTCTCTTGGTCTTTAGGGTGGTTTCACATGGTGTTCCTATATTGGAATAATTTATATGCACAATAGTGACCATTCACAAGAGGAGAGGCTGTGTAAAAAAAGAGTTTAGTCCTTTTTGGTTAAGGGGGGAAAAAGAAAAAGGAGGAAAAAAAAAAAGCTCCAGTAGTTTTCGTGATCCTGTAGTGGTTGGGGTAGATACCGCTCCACCTCTGTGCTTCCCCAAGGAATTTGGCATCTGTTGCCGAACAATCATACTAATGACTGAAAACCAGACTGGGGTGAAGTTGTAGACAAGCCCCGAAGGAGACATTCCCAAAGTACCTGTAGGAAGAATTTCTTTTTTACTATTCTAACAACTTCAGTGGAAATAATTTTGTTATACCTGGGCAACAGGTCGACCCGTTTCTGGAATGTGGGTGGTTTTAATGCAGCTCTGGGGTGGAATCTGGGCACTAGAAAATAGTGAGCTGACAAACTCCTCCCAGTCTGAAAGTGAAATTAAGGCAGTGGTACTCAAGCATCTCTGTCAAGTTTCGCAAACGTTCATTTAAGCTTGAATTTGGCAACTGAAAGAGCATCTTTAGAGCCGCCTTCATTTCGCGAGGAAAAAAAAATTAAATCGTTTTTGTAAAGGTGATTTAGCTATGACTACAAATGACTAAAAAGCGGTGCCCTAGTTTCGGCTGGAGCTGCTTTAGGAATGCCAGCATC
>NW_009695099.1:0-436 GCF_000703405.1 Apaloderma vittatum | reverse complement strand
CCTGCACCCTTCTGTGATTCCGCCACCCTTCCGTGATTCCTGTACCCATCTGTGATTCCGGAACTCTTCTGTGATTCCACCACTCTTATGTGATTCCACCACTCTTCTGTGATTCCGCCATCCTTCTGTGATTCTTTCTTCAATTCTGTGACTCCAGCAACCTTCTGTGATTCCAGCAGCCTTCTGTGAATCCACCACCCTCTGTGACTCCACCACCCTTCTGTGATTCCACCACCCTTCTGTGATTCCACCCTCTGTGCTTTCACCACCCTTCTGTGATTCTTTCTTCACTTCTGGATTCCACCACCCTTCTATGATTCTTCAATTCTGTGATTCCAGCACCCTTCTCTGATTCCACCATCCTTCCATGATTCCACCATCTTTCTGTGATTCCACCACACTCACCACACGAGAGAGCAGCGTGGGTGGAGCCACC
>NW_009695098.1:321-1055 GCF_000703405.1 Apaloderma vittatum | reverse complement strand
ACGAAGCTTCACCTTGGCTAGGGTAAGTCTTTCAGTCTTCTCCCAGATACAGGTCTGTGACCCTGAAGGAGTGGACCACCTCTTCCGAGATTTCACTGGAGATCTCTTGCAGCGACACCGTGACATTTCTACCCTTTGCTTTCATAACCAGCTTTTCAGACCCAACCCTCCACTTCTGTCCACATGGGCAACCTGTGGGTGCATCCAGCATGGGCAGGCAGAAGGTCTTCTCCAATTTCTCCTCTTACTTCACTAGTGACACTGTTTTCCATGACACCCTCATCCTTGTCTATGTGATGTCCAGAACAGGCCTCCTGAGACAGTTGAACAAAGATTTTGTTTATATCATCCTCAGTTCCCTGCTCAAAATCCCTCATCCACAGCCTGAAGACCTCCTGAAGGCTGTCCTTGTAATTCCAGGGGTACCACCAGACTGAAGGCATATTGGCATGTCACGTTAGTAATGATGAATCGGGCATCCCTCAGAAAGCCCAGCCCCCCCCAGCCCCTTTGATATCTGAAGATAAGCTGGAACACAAGGGGGTTTAGCTTCTGCCAAACTGATTTGCCCCTTTATCCATGGAATTTGGCCATGTGACTTTTTGCAGCAGCATTTATTGCCTCTTTTAACATGACAGAAATTGATGCCTCCTTTTTGCAGCAGCAATTGTTGCCTCTCATTTGCAACAGGAATTGTTGCCTCTCCTTTTAACGTAACACCCAGATGTGGGCTG
>NW_009695098.1:0-309 GCF_000703405.1 Apaloderma vittatum | reverse complement strand
GGATAGAGCTGCCCTCGCCCTCGTCTTACATCCGGTAGACCTGGCCTCCTCGACACGCTGCGTGACGGAGGACGGGATGCCTTTGTTCTCTGTGCCCGTAAATTGATTAATTAAACGACTGAGTGATTATTTACTTAACCATTCTATTAAATTACTTTCATGGCCTCCCCGACACACTGCGTGACGGAGGATGGGATGCCTTTGTTCTCTGTGCCCGTAAATCAATTAATTAAACGACTGAGAAATTATTTACTTAACTATTCTATTAAATTACTTTTAGCACTAATAGTTAGTAGTAATTGATATGAA
>NW_009695097.1:0-23096 GCF_000703405.1 Apaloderma vittatum | reverse complement strand
TTCTGCCGTACTCGGCTCGCTCTGGTTTTGCTGGACGAGCTCTGTCGGCTATTTCGGGAAAATAAAAGCAGTGACGAAATCAAAAAGTAACAATGTCAGACTATAACCCCAGGATGCGACTGGATTCAGCTACCCAGACAGCCCAACTTTTGGCATAATTTAGCTTCTGAATTTAGTTGCATGTGCACATCCTTGCACATTTTTCTGGTTAAGAAGAAAAAGAAGTTAGAAAATCAGAAATCTGCAGCATCATATAGAAACTCAAGAAGCTCCCAGTAGCACCAGGACGGTTAGACCCCTGAACAGACTTTCTTTGTGACAGCTCACAGCAATTTATGCATCTTCTAGAGGCAGAGATTACAAACACAGACTGTATTCCTCACTAAAAAAAAAAAGGCAATTTAAATTCAGCAGTCTTAGATCCAATGCTGAAGCTCCTGAATGGGACATACTCTTGAAAACATATCAAAGCCATCAGCATCTGATTCCTAGCCCAGTCCCTCAACCCCAGCAGTTCCGGGTTTTACATCTTGACATTCCCCATCCTTGCTCCAGTCTCCTTCCCCAGCCACTACAGCACGCTGCCCATTCAGGACTTTATATCAGAGAACCAGCATTCTCCCTGATTCATTCTCCCTTTCTATATACGCTATAACTTCTTCCGTTGGAAGAATTTTATTCCGTTTCTGTTAGAATTTATAAAGCCTGAAACTAAGCAACCAAACTAAAACAAGTTGGGACATCTCTTATCTTTACTGTCAATAATAAGCACTGTTCAATAAATTTTGTTTTACCTTAAAAAAAATCCTAAAAAAATATGGTGTAAAATTAGAAATCTAGTAAATGGTTATAAATTCTTCAAGTCTTCTAAGTATGGAGAAGAGTAAACAAAGAAAACAATGCCTTGGGCTTCAAAAAGGTTTTGTGATTGATCCAGCAGATGTCAAAATCAGGCCAGAGTAAACAATTGTAAACTAATTTAACGTGAAAGCAAGGAACTGCGGTAGGGAATGTCGGTTAAATAGCACAATCAACAATCTCATCATCAGAAAAAGTATTAAAGGTTTATGGTGGGAAAAGTCATTGAAACCATTAGGTAAGTGTCCAATAGTAATAAAAAGACAAACAAGAAATTCCTTCTATTCTTAGCAATAGATAGAATACAAAGCAATGGATACTATTTGGTCTGCAAAACCTCTGTTAGAAAGAAAAACATATAACTGCAGCAGACTCTCTTTCTTCCTTACAGACTCTTTTTGAAAATAGAAGTGGCTCTACCTTGCCACAGCTACACCATTCCCAGGCACATTTTAGAAAACGCAAGGAAGGATAAACTTGACTAGTCCAAGCACACATACATTTTGTAATGCTTCAGCCCCTCCATGCCGTAGTCTCCTCTCTCTAACCTCAGTTCCCACATAGGCTAACCTCTGTCCATACATGAATTCAGCCAATTATTTTTGGTAAATTGTTTATTTGCGAAAATAATTGGTTCCAGAGGTCAAACTGAAAGTGACAAAAATTAGAAATACTAGGATTACATGTTTTTATGCTTCTGAAATATTTTGTTTCAAGAACTTTTGATTTAAAACATAAAAGTGTTCAGCATCGTGTGAGGTCTAGCTTCAAATATCTTTCAAAAAAAGGATTTGAGCCCACATCTGCTACATTATGTGAATGTTAAATGAAGTTTTGTGTTTTTCTCAAAGTAAAACAACAAATGATTGTCCTTTTTCATTTCGATCGTTCAGAGCCCTTTTCCTCTGCATTTTCAGTTTAGCTGCCAAACTGATCAGTCCTCTGCATTCCCCCTGAACCACAACTGGCACAATACAGCTGCGACCACATCCCAAACCACGTCCCAACCTCCTAAATTGACTTGGAAGAGAAATGGAAATAACAGATCTACCTTCAAGAAAATGCAGCCTGCATAAAAGGCCAGGTGTACATCACAGCTGGCAACTTTTGCTGCAGTAGATAAAATAGGAGGAAGAATCTGATAGCTGCCCTGTGTTGGTCATCCTTTGCTAGTCTACAGGCCTAATGCCCCTTTACAGGGTATAGGTAAACCTACAGCATCACTAATGAAAGCTTCAGGGAAGGAACAGAAATTAGGCAAGTAAAGATTGTCTAAAGTGACCTTTTTTTCTGCACTTCGTTCAACTACCATAGTTTGCTTGGAACAACCTATCAGTTTGTTCAGCGAACAACCAGTTATTAGACAAATAGTGAAGAATGGGGCAATAAAAATAGCGAGCTGCCACTGAAATCCCCAACTCATTATGAGCCACTTGTGCAATTTTTTTAGCAGGTATTTTCTTTCCTGATAAAGCATGTGTACATAGTGGAAAAAAAAAGCTATAGAACATTTCTTTTGCAAAAAACAGAACAACAAAACCCACAAAAAAAGCTCAGCCTGTGGAGTAAACTCCAAGTACCTGCTTCTTCCTTCTCAGTGTTGAGCAAGTACTTTACACACACATATGCCCCACTGAAACCCAAGGAAAAGCCTGCTCTCAGAAAGCCGCTCTACACTGCGGCTTCCCATCACTGTTAAGAGAAGAAACATTTCTAGGTAGTAGCTTTAATGTAAAAAGAACTGGTAAAGTGACATTTGTTAACAAACCAGTTTCAAAATACTGTCTCTGTTCTCTGTATCTGCAAAGTGACAAATGTTCTAGACCTGTTGGAAGACATAAATTGCGAGTATTTAGCTTACTGCGAACACCAAGAGTTGTACAGAGCTCAATACGAGCTACTGCTGTTAACTGCCAAGTCAGCAAGGGCAGCAACAGCTGAAAAGGGAACTCAATTCTAGCCCTAAACCAAGCACCACTATAACTAATTTTAAATAAATTATTTAGAGAGAAAACTTGGTAGAAGTTTCCACCTTCTGCTTACATTCCAGCAAGCTGAATTCTGCTCTCAGAGAAGTATTTCCATAAACCATTTATTTCCATATTTTCTTTATATTCAAGATCCTTCAAAAGGCCAACATCATTTGTAATTCAGAAAACAGTTCGGGACTCAGCTCCTGCTAAAGGAAATAACGCGACATTTTTGGTAAAGCAAAACCTTGCCCACATCTATATTTTAAGTTTTAATAAACAGTCAATGAAGAACAGCTAGAACTCAAATCTGAAAATTATTTGTATTAAGTCTGAGAAAATTTAGAAAATTGTTCCCCAAGCTTCATTGCGTCTACTGCTGCTTTACATAAAAAAAGGGGGTTTCTCTTGTGAGGTCTCCATTTGGGTTATAATAAATGCCACCCACCTACCTGAGAACTTACCAAGATACCCAGGTTCATATGCACTTCCTAGAACTTCCTACACTTCAGCCAGTGCACCCAGTGCCCTTAGGGGAGTTACGTGGGTGAAACTGCAGCAGCCACTATGCTCTGGAATGAACCTGCAGCACCAACTGATAGAGAACAGAAGCACCCCGTCTCCTGCAGACAGGATTCACACATGCATCACACTGAGGCATCAGCCCTCTCTCTCATCTCAGTCCTGATCTTCAAGGCAGACCACAAAACCCTTCAAAAGATGAACAGGGGAAATGAAATTCATAGCTTTAGCAGGTATTAAACCCCATTTCTTTCTCTTTAATGGCTTATTACAATTCAATCCCAAGATAATACTTCCATGCTTTTTAATATTTTCTATAGGAAATAATCACTTAATCACCTCTCCCCCTGCTAATAGTCCTCTTCTGCACTAATGTTTCCTCTATTTCACAATTATTGACTTTTTCTTCTCTCAGGTGATCTAGCTGATACTTAGCCTAATGCAGAACAGTTATTCTCAAACCTGATGCCCCCAAACTTGTTGGCTTTTTCTTTACAGTTATATCAAACTGATCTAACTTAAAACTCTTTCCTTGGTCTTTCCTCTTTTTATATAACATCCTGCCCTGCTCAGGATGAGCTGCATACCATCATAAACCATTCCTCAAAAATGATGCAAGGCTGGAAGCGTGATGTGAGAGATGCAGCTGGACACAGAACAACTCCGTTTGCTAACCCTCCAGGGAAAAGGATCACCACTGGCATGGGCACCACCTCATTTCCTAACTTTTAACAAGCAGTTTCTTAAAAAACTTCCACCTTAACGAGCAATTGCCAACGAGGACAGTGGGTGACGAGGAGTGAGAGGAAAGACACATGAATGAAACAACTTCCAGAACCTTCACAGCTTGCCAAACGCGCTATTATCCAAGAGCAATTACGGCACAGTGACCTGCTGCTTCAGGAGCCAGGAGGCCTGTAGCTAATCACCCCGGCTCAGCTAGCCCCACCTGCTGTACTGGTACCAGCTGGATTTAAGGGAGAGAAAGCCCAACAATTAAGGGTTAGTAGAGAAACAGGCTGTTTCTACAGGGAACAGGAGGTTTAGCTGGGAACTGCTCGTAGGTGGTATCTTGCCACAGGCTGTCAGCCATGCTGTTGGTTTTGTGTGCTCTGGGTAGCAGGGTTGCTGCCTGCCAGCTGAGAGAGAGGTGGTAAGCAAATTTGCCTTGCAGGAGAACGGGGATTGTGATGTGGCTTCTGTTGTTTTTTTATTTTGAATTAAGGGCTGGAGGTAGATAATAAGATATAGAGACAGTATCACCTGGTTTCTGAAAGTCTTCAGGATGCTGGGACTGTGGGATGCTGTGGGGACTCCTGTCATGGGGTTTCTTTCTTGCTGCTCTGGAGCATACCAAAATCCTTCTGAAAGTGCTGAGCATTGTTGCTCTCAGCTATAAAGCACAAATTCCTTTGTATACTCTTTACAGTCTTTAATAGCTTATGTGTTTGATAAATTGGATGGAAAAATAAAAAAGCGTGGCTAGAAAAAATAAAAAGGCATGGCTAGAAATTCTTCCTTCCAGCAATTTGCATAATTACTAACACAACAGTAAGTCAATTCAGGTGTAGCAAGTAAACCCCTAATCCTCCCTAGTTTCATAGCTATTGCTAGAGAAAAAAAGGAATGTAGGTTGAAAATACTTCTTTGTCAGAGAGAACAGTGTGTTTCAGGTTGAGAGAGCAGATAAGATCCTTAAGTAACAAATTCAGTACCTGTGATTAAGTGGTTTCTACTTCCAGATCCATGCTTTTGCCTCTTCCTTCTTTCTCCTGCCTCTGATGTTGTGGCAAAATCAGCTGTGACAAATCCAGATGTGACAAAATGATCCAGGTTAAAAGAACTCCTATGGCTAAAAGTGTTGCAGTTCACTGGGATTTTTTTGCCAAGAGAATGAGTACAGCTTGCCTTGATGCTGGCAAACCGAAATGTAATAGTTTGTGATGGGGTAGGGAGCTGTAACCTCGTAGCCTTGTTTAGGTGAAGCTGGAACAGTCTTTCTCATTGTGGCTTAGGATTTTCTGTGCTAGTCTCACAGATTCTTTGGCTTCCACACATGGTTTTGTTGCCAAGGATCATATTTTTATGTTGGAGCCTAGACAAATAAAAGAGAGACTCAGCTAAAGATCAGCACCGTTGATACCTCGGCTGCTGCACGGTTCGTGCAGGAAGAAACTGTTTCATATTCAGTTTTTATGCTAACATATCTGTTTCAGATACAATGATGTATGTTTTCTGTGTTGTTTTTTTTTTCCCCACCTCAGGAGGGAAAAAAAGAAGAGTTAAACCAAAAGTATTCCTAGCTGCTTGCTATTATATAGGCAAAAAAAAAGCACCTTATGCTGCACTCCTAATTATATGTTGTTCTCCATATAGGTATCCTCACAGGAGTGTAACTGAACCTTGTTTCATCAGTGTACTTAAAGAATAAAGATGGCTGATACCAGCTAGTAGGGACACTTGAGCTAATGACGTGAATTTGAAGTGCAGTGACTATGTGTGCTGTTATAACAGTGCATCTGAACTGTGATTAGGGAACTGCTCCAGATAGAGTGGAGGGTAAGGTGATGAGATTCATTCTCCTGTGCATGACCATCGGCCAGTATTTGGTACTTCAGGACCAAAAAGGACTGGAAGATACCTTTATTCTCACCATTACAGAGCAAGGTATGCTTTATCCTCATAGATAATTAATCTCTCTGCTAAAGTAGATCTATCTGATTATTCTGCTTTCTAACTACAGAGGCAGCATTTGACCATAACATTACGGAGGCTAGGAAAATATAATCCAGCTATAACATGTGGCTGATGTGAAGATTTACTAAACTTCATATGCTGGTCACATCACTGGAGGAAGTATTTTTTGTACAAGGAGCTCATTCAGTGGTTTTCATCCTGGACTTTATAACCCGGATATCTCAGTCAAGTTCTTTCTAACATCTTCTTACAAATCAAGTATTACAGTTTGCTTTCTGATATATAGTCTTAATCACCTGTGTTAATTTAGGTCTTTAAAATGAGATCCCACTTTACTGAACACTGCAGAGTATATATGTTAGAGGGTATAATATACAATGTGTTCATAGGATTTGAAACTAGGGTGCTATTGCCCCTCTCTTTTGGTGTTAGTGAACTCAGATCAATCTCCTGAAGCAATATTGCCATGAGGATTCTCTAGCATGTAACCAGAATACCACAAAGGTGAGCCTCAGGGGAAGGTTCTACTCCTAGCCCTGTGTAATAGTTTATATAGTTTGTCCGTGGTGTTCCTCATCTAAAAATTCTGCTTGCATCTGTCAGTGATAATTATGAATGCCTTTAGATCATGAATATGCGCTTCAGACAAAGCTTCTGGGAGAGGACTCACTATTCCGAGCTTTTCCCCTCATAAGTGTTTCCTTTTTTTTCAAAGTATTGGATCTTCACTCAAGTGATATAATTACAAAGAAAAGAAACACCTGTCATGCAGTTGTGAGACTTGTCCACGTGAACAGATTTGGTATAGATAAATGCAAGTAGAAAAGATACAGCTGTTGACCCTCTAAGGGTGGGAAAGTTACTAAACACCTCTTAAATATCTTTGGGTATGTCAATCCCTGAACTGCTGTACAAAAGCTTCAATAAAACCAGCGGACCCGATCCAGGTTGTGGTGAAACAGTTGTAGATGCCTGATCCCAAGGGACAATTCCTGAGCAGCTCTCAGCTGTGAACCGTCCCGCAGCCTAGGCGCAGCACCTGAATTCCTGAAGGGGATTTTCTACTGATCTTAATGACTCTTTGCTCAGGGCATGGGTTGTTCAGCTGTCCTATAAAGAGGCTCCTAAATCTTCCTATTCACAATACAGGGAGCCTAGGTGCCTAATACAGGATTCCCTGCAGGCCATGGGCTGGGCCACAAAGTGTTACGCATAGCACATCAATCTCTCGCTGGACTTGGCCCAAAAGTTTCTAATCCAACACCAACAGTGGTTTGTTTTGGTTTATTTCCTGTTTTTGCTTTAAATAGGAATGATGAATCTGATTAGCTGCAAGATAGCAGATGCTATGGTAATATAAGATTCGAATAACAGATGTGAGAACAGATTCTGGCCTTGGTTTAAATGGCATATGATATTTATTATTATTTAACATTTTATTATGTGATGGAAGCCAGGTTTTCTGCTCTCTGAGAAATTCCTCACTGAATAATATGTACAAAATCAGGATCATTATTGTATGAACACTTATAAATCTGATAAAATTGCAGTATCTAAAAGAGCAGTATATATTTCAAAATATGATACTAATCACAGAAGAGTTACATGATAAGCTAATAGAACTAATCTATTTCCATCACCTCACCTAGGTAAAATAATCCAACATGATACTTATAGTTAAAAGTTAACAAAGGAAGTGTGTAAAGTTCTGTTACTTTTTGGTTATGTATGTGACATAAAAATCAAGAGAACAATTGCCAGAATAAAATTTTTAAAATAGTGTGGTTTTAAAAAGCTGTAAACAGCTTGCATTTACTGATACTATTAAAAAGCAATTTAGTTCAGCAAATGTTATTTTACAGATCTGTAGCACTAAAGAGATATCTGAATTATATATAGATAGAAAACTGTAGTATAAAATAAAAATAAATAACCCAAGGCCTACTTGTTTATGCCCAGGTAATTACTGGTACATTGGCACCTTAGCAGGACAGAAGTATGTTTGATAACAGCATGAATGAGAAATCAAAGTTCACAGGTTTGCAAGTCCAGGGAATGGAAAGGCCATTGATGTTGCCTGAGCTATGGCAGAATGCACTCTTCAGCTTTCTCCTGTGAATTAACTTGTCTGGGTAGAAAAACATGGGGATTCCCTGTGGTACCCCAGCTTGCCCCATGATTCAACAAGATGGTCTCACTTATGATGGGATGCCTCTGTGAGGAGACTTAGGCCATGTGTCAGGTCAAGGTGACTGCAGGTAAGAGTCCTTTTGCTGTGGTAGACACTGCTGGTAGCTGCTCTAGGAAGAGCAGTCTGAGTAGGTACAAGTTGAGGGAGAGGTAAATTTCACCAGAGATCTTTACTGAGGAGAGGCATAAACCTGAGCTGGTTCCTTCCTTGCCACTCTGCTACTGTTTTGCAGAGCAGTTTTGAAGACCATCTTCAGACAGACAGCCTCCAATTTGAGATTTAGCCTTGAAGCAGCATCTAAAGAAGAAAGCAACACTGGAAATCTTCTTCAGTGAAGAAATGTGACTCCAGTGCTGATGGAGCATTTGCCATTTCACTTGAGTATCTTCTTCCAACCAATAGAAAAATCTCTGAGGCAGGCTTGGCTGCCAAACATTGCAGGCTTTGAAGTCCGCTGGCAGGTAAAAGCTGTATGTCAGTGACCTACAAAAACATCAAAGGTTATATCAGGGAATGCTGTTGCAAGGGCTGGAAGCTGGAAATTTAAAAGAAAATCCTCAGAGATAATATTAAGGGACTTCAAAAGGAGGGGATATGTAGAAATTCAACAACACTGGTCAAAATCAGACTAACAGATTTGCTCGGAGTAGAAGTTGGGAAGGAAATAAAAGGGAGAAATATGAACTGCTTTTTATGTTCATGTGTGTACATGTACTGTATAAGCAACAGCTTTTTTTTTCTTCCAGGTGTATATATCAGTATACTTGGAATACATACACTAATGCCCCATAAGAAGACTAATAATTGATATCTGTATTTTTCTTTACTCGCATACCTAGAGGTGCCGTATAAAATTATTTTTTCTTAATAACATTGCTGGTCATAGTGTAGCAAGTATACAATAGTGAAAGACACCATCGTTAAAGATTAGGTCCTCCACATAACCTGCCAGAATCCAAACGTGGGACCTAAAAAAACTCAAAGTGAAGGCATTAGTGTAGAAGATTTACTCTGTTATGGATTAATCCCAATAGTACTAGGCTTCTTATAATTGCTGGTCCATTATGTCTTAAGTAAGGATTTTTCAGCAATAAAAACCTCACATGAGCACATAGAGTTCACGTAGAAAGAACTTTGGAACTTAAAATAAGTAATGCTTCAAAATGAGAATGACCAGGCTGTTTAAGACCAAGAATCCAGCAAAACCAGTATCCTACTTCTTATAACAGCCAGGAACTGATGCTTAAGGAAGATAGGAAACACTGGACAGGAATATATAACGTTTTTCCTGAGCTTCCAGCCATTTGCAGATGAAAAACTTCAAACTTCTAGCAAACACAACATCCTGTGGGAGGCGGTTCCAAGCTTGACAGAGACTAGTCACAGCTACTGTTCTGAGATTCAGACTGAATCTGGCTCCTGCCACGAAACCTGTTCTGTGAAGACAGGCTCTATCAGAACAAGCTGCAGACACAAGTCTTCCATCAATGCGGTTGTGCAATGAGTGAAATAAATCAGAAAGCAGAAGGAAATAGCAGCAGCATATGATCTTGAACATTGAAATGACCATATGAAGACATTTTTGAAATGCTTTACAGCACACTACGTGTGTGCTCTGTGGGAGTGTGCAGGGCTGTATTTAAAATTCCACTGATAATTTTTTTCCTCTATGTGAAGTTATGTTTTCAATTTTCAGTGTGTAGCAATGTTACCAAATATGGGAGAATCTGCTGTCGCTCTACACTTATATCACTGCATATGCACTGGGAATGCATAGCAAAAATGGATTTCTTTTTAATTTTTTTTCTTAACTTCAGTGATAAGCACTGGTTTCCCTATGGATAGAGAAGCTTATAGGTAGATGGTACAATAGATCAGTTTTTTCCTGTTTTGTATCCATACAATTAAAAAACTAAGTAGCAGCGAAAACAGACATTATTGTGTATATCAGATACAGTAAAAAGGGTTAAGCTGATCAGATCATTTGCTTTTGATGCAACATATAACTTCTTTTTCTCCAGGAGAAAAATAAATAGTTCCCTTGTCCCTAGCGTGGTAGCAAGCCCTAACAAGGAAAAGCAGGACACATTCTTTCCTTCCTTCCTTTATAACTAGTCACTGAATTGCTCCCGACACATTCCAGATCTGGCAGGATAGCTTAATTGTCTTCACCTGGAGGCTACTGCCTGAATTCCTGTCAGTTAATATAACACCTATGGAGTCAGGCACCACGATTTCTTTCTGGTGAAAGTGGGTTATGCACCTAGTCCCATGGTCAGGAGCAGTTTCATAGGCTCATGTGCAAATAAGGATCGATGAGGTTCCTGGGTGTAATTGTGAGTGTACACGTGTCGTCATAGAATGGTTAACATAATTCTTCCCTAAAGACTTAGAGAAGATATATGAAAGATGAAAAACTGTTTATTGTAATAAGTTGTGGTTATGAGTGAAATTTTTAATGGCTTCCTTTACAATGAAAGGTCTGTATGGAGAAGGGAATGCTGCTGGTTTGCTTTCATTGGTGGTGAAACAGGGAAATTTCTGTAGCAACACATGATGAGGTTTGCAGTGTTATTCCAGAAGGCAGCTGGATTTTTGCAAAGCCTCTCAGATAGTAATTCTTGTCACCGGATGTTATCAACCAGCACTCGGGTCACAATCCCCTGTTTCTGTACTTACAGATACCATGCACACAGAATGCCGCAAAGAGTCCCAAGATTCAAATCCTAAATCAGTAGGAAACCAGCAAGTTTATACCTCTTTCCGAACAAGTAGATAGACAAACATGACTCTAAAAGGCAAGACTGCAACCAGAATGATAAGCAAGAGAGTGAAAATACTAATAATTCTATTTTTACTCATGTTTACTGATTTATAGATTTTGTTGAGTAGAATACGATTTAATATAAGACTTCTGGCAAAAAAATGAGAGCATTACATAAGTGGGAGTCCAATATACATAAGTGGGAGACAGAGTGGAACAGCAAAAAAAGATCTTGCATAATGAGAGGCATCTGTTTAACTAATGGTATCCTAATATACTCCTAAGTATTATTCTAATCTAGACTGAAAGTTTATATAAACCAGAGTTTTGAATTCCCATGGGTAAAGATTACAGCAAACACAGATATTGCCCCTCCATTAAGTGTATAATACTGACGTGGATTATTTCTTCTAGCATTGTGATTTTTGTAACGTTAATGTAAGCGGCAGCCGAGTGATTTACAAATCCAACCTTATGGCACCATCCTGTGGCACCCTCGATAATTGCACAACTCTCGGCTGCTCTTGCTGCTGTCACCCGGCTGTGACTTTTCCACTGGCAGCGGCCACGCTCTCCAGCAGTGGTGGAGTAGATACAGAGCTTGGAGTTCCAGTGTCACGTCTCTTTCTGTAGGTAAGTACTACAGTGGCTACTCTAGCAAAGTTTTACCTTATCTGTGGGAAAGTGGTTTGAAGGGAAGGGAGTTTTAACTACTATTCTAAAATTGATTCAAATACACTTTTCAACCAATGGCTTAGTATGAGAAATAAAATATAGAATTGGGAGATATGTGTTTGAAGAAGCAAAACTCAGATTGGATGGGCTGCAAATCTTCATCCCAGAATCTTGAAACAAAGCAGAATGAGAAGACTGGGATTGGTTTGATGGGAAATATTTCAAATAAATCTATAAAGTCAGGGTGGTATATGATCGGAGAGCAGGCAATACAGTATCTTGCTGTATAAAGGAGGGAGAAGACAGAACTGACTCGCATCTTAAAGGTCCACAAATTTGACCTGAGCTGTCTACAATAACTTAAAGCAAATAGTGAAGCAGCAAATATTCAGATGTAAAAGTAGACAAGATTGTGTTGGACTTAGCTGAGCGTGACACACTTTATTGAAGTGAACATTAATAAAACACTTTATTAATGAAGCTGCTAAAGTTTGTATTTTTTACAAGGGAAGGAACTGGCTAAAAGTGATAAAGTACTGAATGATTTTTGAACAGTGAATCCAGTTAGAAGAAAGGTACTAGATTTTAGTACAGTCATTAGTGACGTGACATAAGTGTTACCACTGCTCTGTTGACAAAAGAATTAGACGATACCATTAATACTGTGATTGATACCCAGAAATGGAGGCCTGAAACAGAATGAAATTTTACAACACATATTATAGCATCACACTCCTGAAGAATAGTACCAAAGGAGAATACAATATTTAGAAATAGCAAAACAGGTTGATCTAGATTATACAGGATGATGACAAGTGTGATATAGTTGTAAAAAGGTCAGGATTTATTTATCACCTGAGGTATTTCCTGCAGAAATAGGAATGACAGTGATAAGAATTTAAAATGGAATATTCAAGTAAGTCAGAAAAGACACACATCACTGGCACATGTGCAGAAATGACTACTGAGGTGACCAAGGGAAGAAAAACAAAGGATGAGTGAGATTAGATATGATTGTTGATACAAATACGTTAACCAGGTAAACACCGAGGAGGGAGATCTGCTAAAGTGAAAGGGCAATGATGATGAATAACAAGTAGAAACTGGAACTTTATAAATTAAGATTAGAATTTAGGAGAAAGGTCATAACCTAGAGGAGTGAATTTCTAGAATACAGATCCAGTTGGAACGTGATAAAATCTTTGATGGTAAATCTAAACAAAAGAAATGAGGTGATACAGTGCCTCCAATAACAAGAATTGGACTGGATCCACATATCTTCCAGGTCCATATTCTTCTTATACCATTATTCTGAAGATTTACTGATTGTGCCTTTTCACAAATATGACCCTAGAATGTGAATTTATTAGCTCTACATGATTTGTTTTAGCTCCCAATTGACTAGAAAACTGAGGGAAACCCCAGATCCATGCAGCGTGATTTCATGCGCAGCACCAGTCTCTCCAGTGATCATCTTGAACTGACCTTTGGGAAATGTTGTTGAGTCTTCCACAAACTGTCAGCCCAGCCTCACGTGTGGTGGATCAAATATTTCCCAGATGATCTTATTGATTGAAAACTGGTTTTAGAGCCAGCTAGAAAAACCTGAATGTTACCTTCAAAAGGTAAGATACCTATACTGGAATAGCTATACGGTGAATGGTCACAAGGGTAGCGAAATTTCTGGGTTTATGGCATGGGTTGATTGAGAATTTTACGCTACTATTTGGTTCTTGTTTGCATTAATATTGTCTTGGAAAAGCAAACAAACAAACAAAACCCACAACCAAACTGAATATGTACAGAGCTAATTTGGCTTTCCGACCCAAGAATTCACTAACATGTATACAGTAATTTTCAATTTTTTTTCAGAACACTGTTGTTATTGATTAGTATCTGGGAGGAAAACTAAAGTTATTGTGTGTTCAGTTTGGGTGTTAGACAAAGTATTTCTTGCTGTTGGAGGAGACTACGTAGCTTTAACACAAAACCTAAGGGCTCTTTAATCCTTATTCCCATGTTTTCTCCACTTTTCTATTAGTTATCTTGCAATTTGTTGCCATTTTATTTTAGTTCAGTGATGGAATTCTCAAAACGGTGCATTCCAAGAGTACATATCCTGAAAATGTTAGCACTGTGCTCACTGTGAGATTGCATTATGCATTCAAATGGGAAGTGATGAATCTAGAATTTTTGGAGCAGAACCTTGAAGTTAGTTTGGATCACCCAAAATTTTGGAAGATGAGTTAAATTTTATTGAACCAGTGAATTACGGCTTATGTGACGACAACAGAATTGAATAAACTTGGAGCCTAAGAGTTGCTGCTTTGAATGGGAAGTCCCATTATCCACCTCTAGAACTTCTAAGGAACGGCCATTATGACTTCAAACTACTTCTGTAGGAACCTCTCCCCTTTTCTCCCTTTTCCTTCCCTAGACTTTTCTTGCTTGTTTTAACCTTTTAGTCTGTGATTTTAGTTACTACTTTGCTTCATCCAAGCTAGGAGTCAGTGCTCTGTGTTCCCTAAGATCCTACATTATTCAGGTATACAATCTTTTCCTCACGGATATTTAATTCTCAGCAGCAGAGAGCACATACCATGGTTGTGCTGCATTGCTACACAAGCTTTACTTCCATTATGAACCAGATTTTCCTTACTGAGAAGATCTTGGAAAAAGTCAAGACATATGCTTCTTAAGACATGAAGGTTCCTCTGTAACTGGAACAATTGCTTTAAGCTGTGAGACAGCACAGAATATGAGCCTGTTGAACATCCATCTGAGAAACAGCAATTTCAATGGTGTCTGAAGTAAACCCTGAAAAATGTGCCTGCAAGAACTACTCAGTACTTGCGTGTCTTGATCTCCTCTGTTTTTAGCAATTTTATTCATCCTCCTCTTCTGCAGGACTACAGGGCTTTTTGGACTGAAAGGTATTTCAACAAGTGCAATCCAGACAACATAACTGTTCTGCTGCTTATTTACCCTGGTAGTCATATGAGTCAAGCCCTATGATTTTCAGCTTGCAAAAAGAAATACATAATAAATTTAAAGACTGGGGCACAGGTGTTTCTGGAGGCCAAATGTGCAGCACAGCTAAGTTTTGGAAAGAATTAGTAAGAAGAAGTTTATATTTCATTTTGCTTAGTTACCATACACAACTAATACAGGTTTGGTCCACAGTTAGTATTGGGTTACTTCTGCTGCCTGTTTATGCTATTCCCATCAAGTTAATGTGAGATAAACTAGCGTGTGAACATTCAGTGCATTAACTAAGCTATGATAATAACACGGAAACATGTCTTCACCTGTGGTAAAAACTGAATCTCATCTTATTTCAGATAACAGGGCAACTGGCAGTTGACATTTGACTTGGAATGATGTAATTTGGACGATTATTTACTTAAATCGAATATACATAGTTTAACTATAATATATTCTGCATTAAGATGGACTGTGTGGGTTCAGTCTTGCTGAGTTGGAGCAAAGAATCCTGCCCTACCTTATAAACTTTGCCTTAGCTGGCAGGCAGAGAGGACGAGCTTTCAGCCGTGGCTTAGGGTGTAGCTCTATGTAGGCAGGAACAGAGAATTTTCTCACGTTGGTTAGAAACATATACAACTGCCTTAAGGCTGAAGAGTAACATGATAATTTTTCATTCTGCTGGAATTGGATAAAGCTTCACTATATTTTTTTCCTATGAAAGAGACTAATTTATTTTCTGTACCAAAAGGAGAAAGTGTGCATATATATCTGAGGTTTTCTACATACATCTGCACACCTATGTATATTTACATGCCTACAGAATTTTTCACCTGGTGGATATCACCGTTATACACATTATCTTCCCTGAATTTGAACTCAACTTCAAATTTTAATTTCCAGTGGACATGAATATACTAAAAAAGCCCATAAACAGTATATTTGCATGCTGTACAAGTTAAAAGATGTTTAGCTGCAAGCACCATCTTGGGTACTAGTAAACTAAAGAACTCCTCCTAGTGATCTGGCTTTAAACGTACTACTTATCAGTAGTACCACAATCTATTAGTAGCAGCAAGATGCAACATTAATAAATGAGTAGCAAAAATTATTAGTAGAAACTTTAACCATTCTATGATACTAGTAGAAATATGTAATATTAGTAAGTAACAGCACATAGAAACATCTGTAATACTAAATTCATTACAAGCCAGTATCTAGCACTAGATTTTAATGAACACTATTAAAATATGATGCAAAAATTAAAAATATATTACTAAATGCCAAGTATTTTAAAAAAACAAAGAAAGATCCAGCTGCAACCACTTAGGAGCAGAGAACACTTCGGCAAATACCCCTCTGATATATCTCATGATAAATATTCTGAAAATGGGGAAAAATGCAATTACAGGCCAACTTTGAATGTGTGAAACTTATCCTGGGGCAGCATCCTCTGTGGAAGAGTTAAAGAGCTAGCTCAGATTGTCTTTATTATCATTTATCTGCCTAAGCCATAGAACTCAATTTTTTTTCCCCATCGTCACCTGCCTCATATTTTTGCAACTACAAATATTTGTTATATATGACAGAGCAGATGTGTAGGAAAGAACCTATTTACCTATGCAATCCTAATCCAGTGTGAGTTCATGCCAGATGGGAGCTGGGGTTTTTTAGCCTAGAGAAAAGAAGCTTCAGGGAAGACTTTATCACTTTCTACAAATACCTGAAAGGAGACTGTAGTGAGGTGTGTGTGAGTCTCTGCCCAGGTAACAAGTGATAGGACAAGAAGAAATGCCCTCAAGTTGTGCCAGGGAAGGTTTAGGTTGGACATTAGGAAAAATTTCTTCACTGAAAGGTTTGTTAAGCCTTGGAACAGGTCGCCCAGGGAAGTGATTGAGTCACCATCCCTGGAGGTATTTAAAAGACGTGTCTACATGGTGCTTAGGGGCATGGTTTAGTGTTGGACTGGGCAGTGTTAGATTTATAGTTGGACTTGATCTTAAAGTTCTTTTCCAACCTAAATGATTCTGTGATTCTAAGAACTGTACTTAAATTCCCTGTCAAGTGGTTCTCTGACCACATTTCCCCCATCTCCTCCACTATAAACTGCTAGCTCAGTTTTCGCAGGCTCATCTCACACCTTCTCATTAGATTTCAGTCACCTTCTTTCTTTTACAGTCAATTATCTCGAAATCCCTCCTTTCTGTTTTGCTTAGTAACTCTCAAGTGTCACCCTGTTTTGCAACATACATCCAGTTTGCTTTTCTTGCCTAATCACTTAATTCCTTCCCAATACCAGAATCGTTGTTCAGCCCATCTAATTTCCTTGCTCAACTGGTCTCTAGGTTCTCCTGCCTTGCTGATCCAAGGTGGCTCAGCCTCCTTTCCTAAATGCTGTCTTGCTAAGCCACTCAAGTTTCTGTAGCCCTTCTTCACTGATTTCTCATCAAGCCATTTACTTCTCTCCCACTCTCAATCCTGTCTTACCCTAATGCGCTTCTTTCATCCCTTATCTGGTTTTAACTCCCTGCATTCAGATCAGGGGGATCATTCTTAAAGCAAAAATGCTAAGCTCAGTCCCCATGTCTAGCTGCATTTTGGTCTAAAAAAGCTGTTACAGAAAAATCCTTTGAGGTTGTGTAGCACTTGATCAACAGCTGATTGCTTAGTCTGTACAGAGGAAGGTTGCAGAGACTTGGATAATACGATCTGTAAGGAAATTCACGGTGCATGGTTGCTTTCCAGGGTGATGCAGTTTGCTTAGCAGCTGGAGCTGTGAGGGACCTGAATATATCAAATGATGGAATCTTCATCCCTAGTTGGTAGCCCAAAGCCAAGAATTGCTACATAAGGCATACAAATCTATTTTTCAAAGTCAATAATTCAGCAGTGTGAAGGAACAAATGAGAAACTTGTTCAATAATGCTCCATCAGTATCATGCATGACCTGTCATTAGTGTGTGAGACCAGGCCATTAGGCTCCTAGAATGTTCAGTGTCTCTGACACAGTTAATCAGGGCTGCTATAATAATTATCAACTTGTGAAACAATGGGTGGAGATAGGATTTCAATTTTAGAAACTTACTTCAAGTTACCACATTGCTCCTCCACCTTCCATCTTTCTTCAGCTGGTGAGTGTGTAGCAAAATGGTAATTGAGTTTGAGTGTTAATACATGTCAAGTATTGCATAGAGAGGAGAAATTCTAGTTCTATTTTAATTCTCAAAAAAAAATCTAAACTATATTGACCCAAGACAATGATTAAGAAATGCTGTACTTGGCAAAGATGGAAGTTTAATGTGTTAAAAAGTAGTAAATACTGAATAGTCTAAATGTACCCGTTGCAAGAGGAAGTAGGAGACAGTAGTTTCCAGGAATATGCCAACAGGGAGAAGAGTCTTGCAGGGTCTAAAAACTGGACCCTCACTACTGATCTTTCATAGTGATTAGCTAAGCAAATAGATCTGCACACAGAATGTATTAAAATCCTTGTTCCGATATATTAGTGTCCTTTCTACATCACCAATGCTAAAAAAAGAATACTTTGTTTAAAGAACACATCATCATAATAGCTATCTGTGGCCACAGCTCCTGGAAAACAGAAAGATGGGTCTGATGAAGTTGTTATGGTTTCAACCTAATGTCTGGTATCTCTTAACCAAATATGAGGGAGAGATATGATCCCTTTTTGAGCGGTTTTAACAATTTATGCTCTGGACTAAGAAGGAACCCTAGCATAAACAGTGATTATGACACAGCTTTTCAAAAGTTGTGTCTCTCTTTTATAAGCTACTCTCTGCCAAATTTGAGTCTGCATTGCAAAGCATGGCAATAAAGCACAATGACCTAAAAGCTTGTCACATTTTCTTTATATATTGAAAATAATCTATTCTTCCATTGTTTCATTCCCAGAAATAACTGGACCATACTGTCATGACCTCTTAATATCCAAGCTGATACAGAAAACTTCTGCCAGTTTCAGTGTGCATCATTATAAATCAGTAAAGATATAACCAGCTGGAAAGCTCTGCTTAGAAGGGAATTGTGGGGCAATCTCAATAAAAGGATTACAGCTCTACCTAGGAAACTGGAATTACTTGTAAACCTATTTTAAATGTTTCTGTTTAAATTACTAAATTCAGACATCAAACTTGACACCTTGACATTGCAAAGATCCATTACACTGTTCATGAATATCTCTTCAGGAATATGTTCCTTAAAAACTTCCTTCAGCCTTCTCACTTTTTGATGAAAAAGGAAACAAGCATTTTATTAAGTACAATAGGAAGTTTGAAATCAATAACTTCTGGATTTTCATTTTATGTACCTAATAAAACATAAACCGTATGTGAGATAAGCTAGAAATAGATGTTAAGCAGTGATACATCTTGTTTTTCAGATAACCAAAAGGTATCAAGATCAAAATAAGCTGTGATTCACTTCAGGAAAAACTGAACAAGCTAAACAGGAACATTTAGTTTCAGTTACCATTTTCCTACCCACTCAACTAGCACAAACAAGTAGGCAAGTGAAGCACAAATGCTAATTGACACTGACTGTTAAGACATGCAGAGAACTGCATTTTGGAGGGAAAAAAAATCTAATTCTGTATCAGTTTCACACAGATTATCCAATTATATTGACCCACAAAAAGAATATCAGCAGTCTAAGCATCAAGTACTCCTATTCCCATACAGTAAGGCAGTAATGGCACAGAAAGTCTGCAAGCATCAACATGTTTAAAAGCCAATGCTCTGTACATCCTAAGCCATCTAAGTGGTTTTTTCTACACATCTCTTATTTTCTCCTCACGCTATTCCCAAATTTTACTTTCTGCTCAGAAAGACTACCTTCCCACATTTTTCATTCCTGTAATGTCCCAATCACCTGAGGGAGGTGCAGGAGGTGGCCAAGAAAGGGGCAAGAAGAAGAAGAAGAGAAAACAGGAGGTACCAAGAAATGGAAGCATGTTAAAAGAAGTTTATGTCCATTTCCATTCTGCCTCGTAGGTCCCACTGAGGATCAAGCCTGTGTTACAATCGGCATTATGTCTCACGGAGGTGGAGGCTTACAGGTTTTGGGTGGCTGATACCATATCCACACTACTTCACCCACACTGGAGTTTCAAGTTGCATGAAGTGACTAAACGTACAGTGATTTCGTCTGGCTGATATTAGCTGTCACTGGGAACAGTCGATATCATTATTCTACTCACACATAGACACATATATGAACTGATACATAATTAAATGTAGCTCAATTTTACCTGTATAATTTCTTTCTTTTAAAAATCAAGCAACAAACTAATACTCTGGTACAGCACTTCAGTAGAATGACAAAACGTTATCACTTAACGCTGATGACTGCATTAATAAAGTTCATTAATTTCCCTGCAAACCATGCCAAATTCCACAACTAAGAGATATACCTAAGAGATAACACAGATTTCACAAAAGAGACCACATCAATCTCTGGAGCTGTCCTTCTTGCTCCACTACTTATTAACTTCTCAAGTATCATAGTACTTAACTTTAAACAAGCGAACAATCTTACTAGATTTATATGGACTTCGTTCTCATTGCTTTATTCTCAGAAATGGAGACGAGCACTGCACAAACTACTTTCAAACTTAACTAACACCCATGGTACATCTTGCACCTCACCTCAACTTACATAAATTAATCTCATTCTTCTGCCACCTTTCACAACACTTGTAAATTGCTTTCCCTGATATTAATATACGTTACATTGGACCTACAATAAACAACACGATTTTTCATTTAATTATTAAATGATATGTTGTTCTCAGAATATAGCTGGGTGTTGTATGCCAAGTGCCAAGAGCAAATAATACAGGCTCTTCCTGTTCTGTGAGAAACCAAATCAGAGCACCTTCTTATTTGTTAACCTAGACTCCATTTAAAAATAATGTATTCACAACAGTATTAGAGGGACAAAATATTCACTCTGTAACAATTTCTTGTATTCCTGACTTTGAGTTACTCCTGAAAACTCAACTGGCTATATGAGGGAGGACATGACCTGAGAATTTGAACTGTTTAGCAATTTTATTACTGTTTTTTACTAAGTATATGTATTTTTTAATCGTGAAATTGAAGAACTGCTTAGGCAGATATTGCTGCTTAACACTTCAGACACAGGATCACAGCCTAGCACTAGCTAGTACGAGGTCTCCTGATGTCCATGATAGGATTTTAAGTTTTTAGTAGTAAACATGCATTTTTTTCTTTCTACAGGTTTCAGTCTTCCAGAGTGCACTTTCCAGTTAAAATAGCCTGTTTCTATGGATGTTCTTACACAGCTAGTAAGAAATTTGAAGCACACCATGTACCAGATTAAAAGCACAGTTGTCAATTTGATCTTGCTTCTTCAGAGAAACTACACACCCTATTATTAATACAGGTGACCGGCATGTTACTTTGCTTTGTTTTCTTCTAAGCTACCTTTCCACTTCTAGCTTTTACATTTCAGATACATTTGAATTAATGTTGCTGTTACTTGCTACCTTGGAAAACTCTAAAAGTTGACTTGTATCAAGAATACCTAGAAAATAAAATAGCTGCAATGTATAAAGTACTGAAAAGCAGCAGATCTCAAACTGCAGAATAAAGGAGCTTTTGTCACAAAAACATTTGATCCCTGTGAGTGATTTCACAAACGATATCCTTAAGCATGAGTGTTGCTGGAAACTGATGAAATAATTGATCAATAAAAACCTCGTGCTTTGGCTTAAGTGCCTATTTATCAATCATACTAACAGAGTTTTTTTGAAATAAAAAACCCAACAGTCAAGAGTGGAGGCAGTAGAAGAAACAGCAGAGAACCCGATGCATCAGAGAAGTGTCTCAGAAGATGTTAGGTATGTGTGAAATTATTTAAGGACAACTTAGCAGAGAAATACAATGCGTATTGGGACATTAGTGGGATAAGGACACTGCAGAAAATAAACATAGCAGAATGCAAGTCATGCAAACAAAAAAGGTCAGCATGGCCCAAACAGATGGACATTCTGTGTAAACAGTTACACTATATTAGTTAGCAAGGTCTGTGGAACGGTACAACCAACACAAGGTCACGCAGGTAAGAGGACTTGTAAAGAACTGTGTAGCAATAATTGTAGCACTCTTGCTCTTTGCACTTATACTGAGATTAAAAGTAGCAGCAAAACTGTACTTTAAAAATTCAGTAAACTTGAAAACTTGTAGAAATTTTCATTCTTGTAAGGATTTGAATATAAGGAGTTTACTTTGACAAAGAAACTCTTTTTAAGTTCTCATATTTACCTACTGCCAAAGTATCTAAGACTTAAAAAAACCCCCAAGATATTTTTACAAATCTTCATTTTATAAAACAACTTGAATTTATCAATACTGCGTGATTGTGTTGTACATTTTCCTGAGGATCAGAAACACAGTTTGTGATTTTTTTCCCAAAACACTAATGTACGGCAGGTACTTTAAAGCAGGGAGATTACTGATTGTCCAAAGTCACAGAACAAGGGTCAGAGAACTAGATTCAGTAGTCCTGACTCTAGTGCTCCTGAAAATGTGAATAATTAGCTGTTTGTATCAAAATGTAAACTTGCCCCCAAACACTTGATTTTACCTATAATGTGGATAGGGAGCGACAAAAAAAAAAGTGTATGTGGTAATTCTCAACGAAGAAACAGTGATTACTTTTCATTGAACTTTAGTTTCATCCCTGCCACTCCAGGCGGAAAAATTTGATAAATGAGCTGACCTAATGCACACACTCTTACACTACAATAAAAAAACTACAAGGTTCAAAGGTATTCAAAGGTCTATAAAAGCCTGTTTCAAAACCCTTTTTAGACTAAAAATAGACACATTGATTCTAACCACATTTTGATCTGCAGTTAAGTCTATATAGAGAAACTGTTTTGTCATTTTAGTGTTAACCACTGCACTGAAACAGGCACGGCGCATACGGCTGACCAGTTCCTCTAGAAAGTGCAGCAGCCACCTCACACACATTATCAGGTGTCTTCCTGAGGGATATGACCACAGGGGAAGATCCAGTGTAAATACAGTTATGCTGGCATGGGTGTTTCTGCTGGTATAGCTTAACTTGGCAAACTATTATTAACTCTGCTGGAAAAAAGCACCTGTGCGAGTATAACTGGTTTTGTCGGAGAAGTCAGGCTGGTATCTCCTGCTGTGGCTCTGCTCCTGGCAGGGGTTGTTCTCCCGGACTTAGACAGGCGACAGCTCATTCCACGCTCTGCCTGACAGGCAACCCCGGCAGCCCCTCTCAGGGCCCTAAGGAAAAAAAAAGACGGCGCGGCGTACCTCGCCCAGGAGCCCCTCTTAAAGGCTGACATTTCGCACTCGGAAATCACACCATACACTGGCACAAAGACCCCACTCGTGGAAGCGAAGGCCCGCAGCCCCCCGCG